>NC_061531.1:6092500-6392500 GCF_022379125.1 Scophthalmus maximus | reverse complement strand
CTCTATAGAGGATCTAACTATTTCTTTAGGTGTATCAGAGGTGAGTGCTTAATTAATCTTGTCTATAACCTTGTTTCTGTTTTATTTTCAATATTTTAATTTTAGATTTGATTCTTTGTTCGCCACACCAGGTTGAGTCACAAAAGGAAACGTGGGATTCCTATTTATCTTCAGCAAAGGGATTAACATTTATTTTTCCTAAATGAGATTTCCTGTTCTTTTGAACACTTTCTTTGACTTGTATCTTGATGATTTCATGATACAGATATTAATTTAGGCCTTGTAGTGCCAAGTCCGCAGAGGACTTGTAGCCACGTGCATGTAGATGAGCTTTCCCCTTCGCATTTTGAAAGTTTGTGTGCGTAACAAATATCCTAAGACCTGCCATAGGTCAGTCAGTCAGTCAGCAGTGTGTTCAAGTCTTTGCTGCAGTGATATTTGAGATTTTTCCTAGCTAATAGTAAATCCCTTTATACAGTTTGTTTTTCATGTTTAATAAAGCTCTTCAATAAATCAGTGTGTACTCTACATCCTTGAACAGTAGCTTTGGATTTTGTGTTGTAGAGTCTTCATGTGGCAGGAGTAGGAATGAACATGTCTTCAGGTCACCAAGAAAAAAAACAACTTTATTACCCATTTGGAATATTTTACCAGTGTTATACTCTTGCACAAATGTACACAACAGAACTGCCATCGTTGGTATTTACAAAGCAGTCATATCGGAGGTTGGTGCAGTGGAATGTGGAGAGCCTGTGGGGGGGAGGAAGTGATCGGCGTGGCCAACATGCATTGCACATGGTTAGAAACAAGTCGGGCATGTCTGAGACAGACACTGGGCTCGAGCCCGAGTGCAGTTCGGTTTGCATATGCTCAAATCATACATCATAACCTAAATCACAAGTTAAAGAAAAGATCTGGCAAAATCAAATATTCATCCCACTGGAAAATATTTTGAATATATATGAAGAATTTAAGGTTATACTGCAGCTGACAAACTACAGAGCCAATATGACTGACATGTAACACACGAGATGAACAAAATCCATCCAAAAGACTAAGTAAAGTTTGAACGGAAAAATAGGCACATATGGCAGATAATACGCAACTCTGATGCTGTAGTTTGTTTTTTTACATAAGATGAAGAAAAAAATAGTGAAACTACCATTGAAAAGAATCATACTGTGCAAATCAAATAGGTGGAGTCCTTGCAAACAAAATAACCATTATTCACACAAAAACAGAGGTCACACTATGTAGAGCTTTGTTTTTCAAACTAAAACGAGCTGTCTATGTAATGATCATGCTCTCCCCCTCCTGGTGTGCTGGATTTCACGAGCATTTTGTCCCGTGTTGGCAAAGCATGCAGAGATGAAGGTCAACAGAACTGTCCTAGCTGAAGGAAAAAAGCAAAAAAAGAGAGCACACCAAATGAGCAAACGTCCAAACGTTTGTTGTCGTTTTCTTCCTTTGTGTCACTATTTGTTTAAAAGATGGCCGGACTGCAACAACTCGGAGGAAGGAGTCGCAGGTTTTCGTTTTGAAGCGGCCACATACAACAGACGAGACTCGTTTAGAGCAAAGCGGGGAGACACATTTCACGGACCGAGCATGAGCGTAGTCCAAAGGAAAACAATCGACACCAATCAAAGAAAGTACGATGTGATTAGAAAGGAAAATGGGCGTATGCAGTGTAGGGTTGGGGTGTTGGTTTAGAAGGAGAGCCGAATATGAAGGCAGAGTCTGTCCGGTTGGGGTTGTGTTCAAATGCTATAGGTTCCCCCACGTGTCCGGAGGAGGAAAGTGTTCTAGACTGCCGCTCTCGCTGTGCTCCTGCTCTCCCATGGTGAAGGTCAGTCTGTACTGGAGCTGCACCTTCTCCTGAAACACACACACAGTTATTAACTTCCAGAGACACTCGGCTGCATGGGCAGTCACTACAGGCCAATACAATATGTGTTAATACAATATACGTTTCCACAGTTCACTTGACCAGTGTTGGCGAAATAATTTGATGTGACATTTTTGTCTTTTCCCAGTTGTTGTTTTAAATTCAAGTTGTGAAATGTACTTGTACTTGTCAAAATCTGCAGCGAAATGTTTTTACTTGCTGTGTTGTTGTCATCATGTATTAGAGCACTGCTATGGAATTTCTTACACAAAACCAAGAGTATCACTTTGTGGTTACCACTGTGGACTGTTCTGCTTGAACACTGCTTGCAGTCCGTTGTGTGATTTTTTTATATGCTACAGACATTGAAGAGAAAACTTAGTGGTTTCTTTTCAAGGGGACACCTTGTGTCTAGACAGTTAAAAGTCTCCAGCCACCTTGTTTGGGTTTGCCAGCAGCAGGATCTGTGTGACGGCAGCAGGAGGGAGGATGGGGTTGAAAGCAGGCAGCTCTGTTCCTGATGGCGGCTGCAGCTTCACTGCCATAGTCTGGAATGATTCAAAATAATTCTTAACTCAGACAGTAAATCCGTAATAATAAGGTTACCAGATGAGCAGTGCATCTATTTAAATCAGCTGGAGACATAAGTGATTTAATATGCTGTATCCTTCAGCTTTCTCACTGCTGACCTTTGGAGCTGTCGTCTCGAAGTTTATGTTGGTGACGGGGACAGGGGCCGAGGACAACATGGAGATGATCACCACCAGCACATCAGGACGAGACGTGGGCGAGTCGCGAGCAAAGTGAAAGAGGACCCGCAGACTGTGCTTGTCAAACACAGTCACAGGTAACAGACTACCTGTAAAAGGAAAGAACAGAGAGAGGAGATGAGCAACAAAGTGATAAATCAGGGGAGCTGAATCACAAAGCTTTTCGGGTGACCTCAGTTTACTTACTGGGCTTAATGGATTCTAGCGGTACAAAAACGTCGGTCAGGGTGATATCAGCAGCAGGGGAGTCTGTGTGAGTCTGGGTCATATCCAGCAGCGTCGATCCGAGGCTGGGCTGAGAGCTGAGAGGTGCAGAGTGTTCAGAGGAGAAGGCTGGGATGGGGTTTGGGCTTATGTTGGCCCCACACTTGCTCTGGAGATCTCTGAGGGTTGGTTTGAACTGCTGCTTGTCCCTGAAAACAGAGAAATGTAACAGCTCATCTCCGTGCGCTTTTGCCTGTTTCACAGGCTGCTCAATTCTACCTTCACAGTCATAACTGGAAAGAGCTTTAATACAGGTTTCACTCTTGTTTATGATAAATAATGCTAAAGAAGGTGCTGCAAATATGTTGAGGTGTTCAGTTTGAAAGGTGAAGCAATTTTTAAAAAATCTACCTGTTTTCATTGCCTCCCTCCCTTTTGCATCATGACGCTGATCAGCAGCCTTTTAAGCAAAGTGAACTTGAGAGATTTTGTATGTAAAATTTTCTTTCCTGTCCCAACCACCATTCCTACATTCATGTTTGAAAACTTTAAGCTACATAAAGTCCAAACTTAAAATATCAAGGCTACGTATCTACAGGCTGTTCCCTGTAGTTTTAGCAGTGACAATGTTAGGACAGTGGTGGTTGAATACCATTTGACCTGCAGGCCCTCTGGAGGTAGCGACTGCTGCATCAGTGTCTTCCCAAGCAGGTCGAGCTCATCCAGGGCAGAGTTGCCAGGGGTGGAGCCAGACGAAAGGGGCTGGGAGTGGGAGGGCGGGTCGGGGCTCAGGAGGAGGCTCGGTGCTGAAGGGATGTCGGCCTCTATGCTGTCAGAGGACTGAAAGTACAAAGAGTGAGTGCATCAGGATAATAGTGGCGCACATGTCTTGTTGAGTATACTCGAGCAGTATTAGGAGCAAGAGTACTATTTTGCTCAGGATCAAAATAAGTGTTTGACAGATGACATTCATTTAACACATACACACTCCACTCACCTGGAAGGAGTCCCAGGCTGTCGAGTCCTCGGGCTGTGAGGGAGGGTTAGAGGTGTGTGTTCCTTCACTCAAACCTGCAGGATGCACATGCTATTTATGAATGTGTTTCTAGAAGTTTTACTCTTTAATTTAAACTGGAACATTCCTCAGTGGGCACTCTTTAACTAATGGGCAACAACAAAAAAAAGGCCAGACACGCTCTTACCGAGTGACATGAGCTCGTCGTCAAGGAGACTTATTCCCATCTCCTGTGAGGGGGCGTTGAGGCTGTCTGTCGGAGTGGGAAACTCTGGGAAGGATGGAGGCGACTGGGGAGACGAGTCCAACCCCGACAGATCGACCAGCGCAGAGCCTCCTCCTGTGAGAAATGGATTCAAGCATGTTCATATGAGCAGGGACATGCTTAAAAGACCAAAATGAATAACTACAAAAATTCATACACATTTTTGCAATAAACCTATTTGTTGTTGTTTTTGTAGCTTGGCCCACCTGTTTGTTTCTGTGTGTTCAATGTGTTGTTGCCATTAACTATCTCCCCCTTCACCAGCTGCTTGTAGAGGTTGATGACGTGAGTCAGGCTGTCGTTTGCCTGCAGGATCTCCGCTGTGGAAAGACACAAGAAAATGCTCCTTATCCTTTTTCATAGTGTTGATAACCATCAGACGGAGTTTTTGCATGATATTAAATGATCGATTACAGAAGAAAGTATCACTCACCCAGAGCCTCGTCGTTGTCCTCCGTGTCACTTGCCAGTCGGAACAGCGTAGGTCTCATTTTCTCACAGCGCTGGTACAGGTCCTGACCACACATCACACGCACACAATTAAAAGCTTGCAATCAAGTTTCTGATGTACATGGCGGGCAACTATTTTGCAACTGAACACGACTGAATTGTTGTGAATCTCCTTCTGATTCTCAGCTCACCTGTAGGAGCTCAGCGTTGCTCAGATTGCTTGCAGCGCTGTCGTAGTCCTGCAGGAGCTGAGTCAGCAGAGCAACGCTCTCCTTCACCTCCTGAATGGCGTTCACCCGCTTGGACACCTTCTCTGCTCGCCTCTGATCCTGAAAAAATGGAATGAGACAGTGAGTTTGTACAGTGAGGTTGGAGATAGGCCGTTGGAAAAAGCAGGGATAAGAGCAAAGAGCAGCTCCCTTCAGCAGCTCCTCTTAAATCAGGACAAATTAACTCTGAAGCCCCGAGGAATCACTTTGGCAGCAACAGACAACACCCCACTCCCCCCCAAAGGACATCCGACCCACTTTCTCATTAATTTCCCTGCCATGAGGTCAGCACTCTGATTTTCTTAAAATCACACACAATAGACTCTAAAGTAGCAGTTTAGTTAATGTATAACTGGAACGTGCCGTTCATAAAAGGAGGATGAAGAGGTTTACCTCTTGGACCATTTCCTTGATAAGATTGTTGGCGGCTTTCAAGTCCTCGGGGTGCGAGCTATTCAACAGGCGGGACAGCGTCTGAAAATGAAGGACAGCCGTAATACACACAGTGAAATACGAGCGAACAGTCTTTAGAAATCCTGAAAAGGGAGACGAGCACAATCGCAACCAGAAGGCAAAAATGCATGGTGGATAAGATACTGGCACAGGTCACTTTTTTTTCCTCATAATGCAAAAGATGTTTCCTTGTTCAGTACGAGAATAATAACTTGTACAGTTATATGAAAGCATGCTTTTCAAATGTGTTTTTAAATGATTACTTTTGACTTCTCCTCGTCCTCAAAAATGGCATTCTTGGGTCTTGGCGGAGGAAGGTTCAATAGTTTGTCAGGTGGTAGCTCTGGGTCTTGTTTGATTATACCTGATTTAAAAAACACAATATGAAGAAAACGTCGCTACTCATCACTGTAGTTATCAGTAGCTATGTTGTTACTGTATAGATTCTTTATCCAGGTTAAGCTGAAAAATTGATCTGGGCTTTACCTTTAGGATGTTGTTGTTGTTATTATTATAACTACTACAGAAGGCAGACGGCCTCTCACCTTGTTTCTTCAGCATCTGATAGGCATCTGAGATCTTGGCCTCCTCAGGCAACCCCAGTGTCCAGCTATAGATTAACTCCAAAACCTTATTTTTTACTGGCTCTGGTGACCGTGAGCCCAGGTACTGAACAGGGAATTTAAGGACAAGAACAACAGTGATTTACACATAGACACACACACAAGCTTGTAAGAATATATATGTATATATACAAGAACACAAAAAGACACATGTAGTCTTACCTTTGGAGAAACTACCTTGATGAGTTCATTAAGAAAACGGAACTTCCCCACTTCACTGTGAAACCTTTTCCCACAATTTTTCATGCACGTCTCCAGGACCTTATTATGAAACACAATGCAAAAAATATTTTTATATATACAAAAGGAAAAAGGGAAAAAAAACAGCAGGGCAGTACACAGCAGGGCAAACACAGACTTGTTTGAAAATGTAACAGTCTAGTACAAACTGCTGATTTAGGATTTGACACAAATGGTTTTGGATAGCATCGTTTGGATAGATTCTGCCGAAAGTTATATTGTTTCTCATGCTGGAATGTAAACATACATCAACTGTGAATATAATCTGTAGAATCATAACCTAGAATCATAAAAGCGGAAGGGACACTAAAACGTTTGCGCTGATAAACAGGAGCGTCACTACTGAGGCACTGACAGAACATCGGAACTCACCAGCAGCGCCTGCATGGCCTCCCACTCCTGTGGAGACTGGATCTTGTGGGCCAGTAGCCTGGTGGCCAGCTGAGGTCTGGAACACACGGGAAAAACTATAATGAATATATATATATATGTATAAATGTTCTACACATGTTTATATCTGTGCATAGTAGCTAAATGTTTATGTTCATCTTATTCAGCTCTGTCGTACTTTTTGTTTGTTTGTTGTAAGCCTATTCTGTATTAGTACCATGGTTAGTACACTGAGAGAAAGCAGAATGTCCAGAGCACTACACACAGCAGAGGATGGAGAGTGTGCAAGTAGTGCTGAGCAAGTTATCCGTAATTTATGATTTGCTTTTTCTTTTTTTTCTTTTTAATTGCTGTAATCATATCGTACCATGTTAAGGTAACGTGACAGCAATTAAGCAAATTCAACACTGGAATGAATTCAGAAATACCTGTAAAACTGCTGAGAAAAATTCGGATTGTTTGATTTCCCAAAACAGAAAACTTGACATGCAAATTTTCCACACCCTGAATTAAATTCGTGGCTGTTTTACATATCTTCCCAGGCCTCCCATACGCATGATCTGCATTCAGCATTAGACGTCCTCATTTGCAACCGACCACATGGGAAATTCACTTCCCCAGTTCAGGTCAGTAAACATTTCTAATTTTCTCACTGATCTTTAAATGTGCGGTGGAATCAGACGCCTCAAAAGTGGAAATCAGCAACGAGCAGAGCCTCTTACCCCTCCAGATCATTGTTGAGCTGGTCGCAGAAGGCTTGGATGCTGCTCCAGTCTGTGTCTCTGTTGAGCGGGTTTGTGGCTCTGTCTGAAAAGGTGAGCGAACGGCACGTCAGACAACGCGGATGATAGAGCTTCCCTTCGAAATGGGATCAATTTGCAGTCATGTAGTTGTGGAGATGTTATAAGCGATGTGTGTAGGATTTCCGTTCCAGCAATTCTGGAATTTAACGATATACTCTCCAACGGTTTAAATTGGCATTGCGGTAGAATTATCACTCTGTCGACATTGATTTGACTTCTTCCACTGTGCCAAGACGTAAACACCTCTGACTATTCACTTGCTGTTTGTACACTCAAGAGCCACTTTATTAGGCACACCTGTCATCAACCGAGGTAGACCAAATGTGACAAAATATTACACATGCATCCTCCAAAGTAGCCATCAAGAATACAGAAGTCTCAACAAAAACATCAAGCAACCTTTACGAAGGGTTTATGGCACGAGTTTTTTTAAATCTTATTTTTGTGCCACACCAGTAGCTTCGTGCACCTCTTCTGGACTGAAGATGAATGATACGCTCGATATTCGCACCTACAGTCATTTGCTATTACAGCGCGGCACGTTGCCATGGTGTGGGTGTCGTGAAGTGAACACGGGAGAAAGGGGACGAGGGCTCACAGGCGCCTGAAGACGTCACGTCGGGTCGGGTCCGAGCCACCGGACGTGTCCCCGTGCAGGGGCGGACCTGCACACAGCGCTCTTGCTAGCGGAGCGTTGACGTTAGCTAGCGCGCTGTCCGCGGTCGCACCGCGGCACCCTCTCGCCTCGAACTCTCTCACGGGGCCACAGCTCCGATTATAACTCTGCCCCCCGCGACTGAAAGAAGAGCCCCCCCTCGCCGCGTCGCCCCCCCCCCGCCCGGCCGAGCTGTGTTGTGTGTTGACAGCGGCCGCCGGGGCGCCGCAGCCGCCGCAGCTCCCGGAGCTACGTTAGCATCCTGGCTGCGACGCCAGGGTCCGAGTCCCCCTCCGCCCGGGTCGCGCGCCGCCGCCGCGGCGAGCTGTCACTTCGTTCAAAGCAACCCCGCGAGAACGTATGTGTTAACGTGCGGGTCTCCGGGCGACACGGGCGCAAGAGTAAGTTTGAAATACTCACTGATGCGAGACTCCAAACTCTCCGCGTCGGGCGGCGCAGCCATCACTGCGAGATTGTGGGTGGCGCGCAGGTCTCGCGAGGGAGTGACGTCACGGGCTCGCGGAGGCGGAGGAGAACCGAGCCAGAACCCGGGCGGATAGAGAAGACATGCACAAATTAAAACCATTGCTTTTCGGTTTGGTTTGTTTTTGTTTGTTTTTGTTTTTAAGATATTTGTATATTTGTATAATCCGCCTTTTATTTACGCCAAATGTTATAAAAAAAACAGTATACATTAGCCAAGGTCATTGACACTTCCGGGTATACAATAGTAATAATGCAATGATAACTAATGATTGCATCTTGTAAATGAACGTCCTTACCTCAGGCACAATAATATTCAAGCGTCGTATACATATCAACCTTGTCAATGAAAGCGTAATCAAATTCAGCGCCATAGTCAGAGATGACATGAGGAAATGTAAAGTTTGAACGGGAATAACCGTTCTAGCACGTGCAATTCTATGACCACAGACCATGACTAAATGATATATGTTTGTGTTGACCTAACAGTATAAAATAGCATTGTAACAAAATAAAAATCATCATCATCCTTATCATAACAATAATAACAACAACAACAATAATAATACTGTTATATTATTATTGTTGTTGTTGTTCATTGTATCAAAATATATTGTAAGGAAGGACCGAAATGAGCACGTGGCCTGTTTTGATGAAGCCTAAATCCATCCAAGTGTTGATCATAAGGTTGTTTGTGATCAGTGTGCTTGAAACCGGAGACCTCCCCGTCCTAATTATAGAGGCGGCAGCTCTCTGTCTCCCTCCAGCGGCAGACATCGTGCACGCCACTGAGTGTGGCGCACAACATGGAGCGCCACTGACTGCGAGGTAACGGGACTTCTTGATTTGAACTCGCCACCTCGTCCAACCGCAGGAAGCGGAGGATGCATTGTGTTTCAGCTCATCCAGATGGTCGTCTATGCGGCGGTTTGAGGTGAAAAGGGACGCGTTGTTGTCTTGAGGTAACTGAGAGGAACCGTCTGGGACTTTGGTCATATGACCGGAGACATTGAAGCAACGTAAACCTTGTTTATTGTTTATGTGAAGCAGCATCAGAACCGTAGGGGAACAACGGGACGCCCCTTCCTGCTGCATCACCAACCAGATGCACAAGTTTGGCCGCAGATCTTTTGCAAAAGTAAAACCATTTTTGCACGGGTCGGAGATAGCTCGTTTCCTGTCTTGTCCCCAGACCTGCCCAGTTTTACTAACTCTCTAACTCGCAAAGTACCATGTCCGCCCAGCCGACATGTCTGAGCCACCACGAGAGAAGATGCCATCGCCGAGGACTCTGCGGGAGTGGTGCCGCGTCACGTGCGCCTCTTACCCCAACGTGGACATGAAGGACATGTCCACCTCGTTCAGAGATGGACTCGCCTTCTGTGCCATCATCCACAAGCACCGACCCGACCTGATGTAAGTAGACCCAGCACAGTGGTGGCCCTGCACACTCTCCCCCGGACAGGCGGGGGAGGACAGGGAGTTACATTCTTGTCTTGTGAAGCCTAATCTGCAGGTGTGTTGCATGATTTGGACACTTCTGACACACACACACACACACACACATACACACACTGTAGACACACAAGGTGTCCTTGGAGACAGTGCACTGTAAGTGTCTTCTTGACCGGGACTGCTGCCGACTGACTGGCGTGCTGTCTAATCTGGAGCAGAGCAATACCTGCTCACTGTGTGGGACTAATCTCCTTTTATTGGCTTAATCTCTCTCCCTGTCTCTCGCTCTCTCTCTCTCTCTCTCTCTCCTCTGCCTTTTTCTCTTCCCATTAAATGGGATTAGTGACTTTTTTTTTGCCTTTTAAAAACATCAGTTCAATTTGGATCTAATCTCATCTATTATTGAATAATCTCTTAGTCCAAACTGCAGTTTTGCTTCATGTCATTCATCAATATGCATCATTTAATCAATCTGTCAATTTTTCCCTTTCTCTCGCCTCAGAGATTTCAGCTCCCTCTCCAAAGATAATGTTTATCAAAATAACAAACTGGTGAGTCATTAATCTCTCTGCGTGCTGCGCACAGTGCAAGCATGTTCCTTTCACCTCTGTGTTGGATTATCATTCACTGTATAATTTACTGTTTCCCTCGTGTGTAGGCGTTTCAAGTTGCCGAAACCAAGCTGGGCATCCCTGCACTGTTGGACCCGAAGGAAATGGTTTCCACCAGGGTGCCTGACTGTTTGAGCATCATCACCTACCTCTCACAGTACTACGACGTTTTCAACAGGAAGTCCCGTGGTTTGTGGTATTTTCTAGACATTCAAAACATGCTTTTACTTGTAGTTACCTGCAGCAAGTCGACAAACAGGTTTGTTGTTGGACTCTGTGGCATTTTATCAAGGCACGGTGTTGTTGGAATGCCCCTAAACAGGCTCCTTTGATTATAAATGAATGTGTGGTGTTCTCCTGCACTCAGATCAAGATGGCACACTTTCATCTTAATCTCCTCATATGCTAAATTGTGCCTCATGTGCATGTCTTCTTCTTGCCTTTGCAGCAGGTCCTGCTGGTTTGAGGTCATCACATGCCACAGTCCTAAACAGTCTCACCAAGTGTAAAACTCCTGATGGTCTGAAACCCCTGAAGGTAAGATCATTCTAACTGGAGGCACATCCACTCACAACGTGAACTCACCAGTTTTCACGTGCTCAATTGTCACCTCCTCAGCTGGAGGAGTAACTGCTGCCGGTTCCTATTCTCATTTCAGAGCTCGACTCATCTGGAAACCAATCGCTTGTCCGCCACGAGGCCGAGGGCGGTGTGCAGTCTGTGTTTGAAGCCCGTCCACCTTATACAGAGACATTTGATCGACGGGAAGGTCTACCATCGCAGCTGTTTTAGGTAAGAGTGGAAGTTCACAAGGTAACATCAGTTTCGTTGTTGTTTTGCTGCTTACATCAGACGTGTGGATCCAGATTTACCCAGACTCTTTCGACCTGGTTGAGACAGACTGCAGTTCACACCTGAGAATTCGGTTCTAACGTGATACAAGTGACCACACATGATTATATCTGTGGGTGAGAGAACATTAAGAATTTTGTTGTTGTTGTTGTTGTTGTTTTAATTTATTAAATAATTGCATTTTTATTCCAAATGTTATTATTACCCCTCTATTATTTAGAAATCAGTGCAGGTTAGTGTTAATATGTGTAAAAATTCTTTCACAGCAACACATTTCATTTTTATTTTTCAGGTGCAAAGTGTGCCACAGCACCCTTTTACCAGAGTCTTACACACAGGGAAGTGATGCTGGTTCCTTGGTCTGCACCTACCATGTAACAGACCTGAAAACTACTCGTATTGACCTCAAACCGCAAATTGAATCTCCTGAGAGTCGTCCCAAATGTAGCTTCCAGGCAGGCTGTTTCCCTCTCGGTGGTTTGGCGATCACTGACATCCCTCGTCCCACTAAGCAAACAGAGTCACGGGATCGACCGGTTTGTGAAACAGCAGAGAGAGAGGTGAGAGAGGTGAAAGACACAGAAAACAGAGACCCAGCTGTAGGACTGAAGAGCATGTTAAAGAAGCCAGCGCCTCCGTATCCTCCCCGACCCAGTCATGAAGACAGGACAGCCAAAAGAGCTGGAAAAGCTGCACCTTCTCCCGTTCTAGCAGATGACAAGACACAACAGGAAGCGGCAAAGGTTCAACAGCCGCCTGAGGTCGCCTCGTCGCGTGATCGAGTCGCAGAGGGAAGTGGTCGGCTCCTACCAGCACCCAGGCGAATGTTAAACTCCTCTGTGGCCCCTGTTCCTGCGCCCAGGACCAAACCCCCCCAGACAGCAAACAGCTCCCCTGCTGCAGGTGATTAGGCAACACATTACCGTGGCTGGTCAGTGTTGGTTGTCAGTACTATCTGTATGTGTGTATGGTAAGTCATCTCTTCTCTAGAGAGGATTCTCTTTCGAAATGAGTGAAGCCATATTTGTTTTTCTCTGCACAGGTGATTCATCCCACCAAAGTAAATCCCCCCGCAGCTCATCAAGCATGTAAGTGAACAGAAAGTGTCTGTCGTTTGCTTGTCTCCAGCTCTCGTCTGTATTTCATGTATATCCTTATGTCAGCAGTATCATATACTGTCAAACATCTCTTCTTTTAAATATTATATTCATTTGCTAAATGTCCTTGGTGTTTTACAAAGTGTACAAATTAAGAAAGAAGTGTAACAATAGATAAAAATGTAAAACAAATGGTGTAAAATCTAAATGTTAACAAAACATTAAACATCACATAAAAGAATCAATGACTCACTGGTGGAGTCGCCTCTAAAGCCACTTATTGTCTTTGCCCTTTTAGCACCAGCCCAACCAGGGGTAACCCTAATGTGAAAACCAACCATCCGTGGATGACCATCGTCCATCCGGGACCTTGGACACAGTTGCCGCCCGCTCCGGCCCCAGTACCCACTCCTCGATCCAAATCTGTCTCTAGACTGCGGGGGTCCAGGTACAGACCCAAAGTGCCCCCTCCCAATCCTTTTGAAGAGCACGTGGACGAGGCAGTGAAATCCGAGTCTACAGACCAGACAAAGTCGTCAGTGGAAGCTGGTCGTTCAGAGAATGCGTGCTGTCTGGCAAGTCTATCAGGAGACTCAGAGGTTGCTGTTGGGTCAAGTGATGCAGAAACGACTGCCATTGGATTTGATGACCAAAATGCAAAACCACTGGATAAACCCACTCCAGCTAAGAGACCAGATTACAAAGAGGCTGATGGAACTACAACGCCTGACCCAGCAGAGGGAGTGAGTGCAGTTCCTATCACAGTGGGGACTTCCAGTCAAATCGGTTCGCCACTTTGGGATGTAAACGGAGGCCCGAGTGGCTCGCTGCCGGACGTGACTGAAGCAGCTGCAGGGCAACACGTCGCCCCAGATGAGGAACAAAGTCACTTTTTACCCAGAAGCCTTTCCGTGCCAGTCATCTCCTATGTCCACTCTCGAGGTTCCTCAGTGCCCGACGGTCTCACAGGGATAAATGAATCTGTAACATCGTGCCAAAGTAAGGTATGACCAGAGTCCCAAGGATAATTAGTTATTACGCGTAACTGTTTTATGCTCCTGCACGTTGTTGTTGGATGGAATGGGTTCTGTTCACAAATTCACAGGGCAACATCTCTTATGTCACTAATGACCTTATCAAAAGGGGCATCACTCAACTAAAACATGGTTACTTTTGTAATGAAAAATGCAGCTTATAGTTTAAAATATATGGAGGAGACTCCCTCTGCCAATTTTCTTGAGGACGGCTTCATCCAAAAATGAATTTCCCAGTTGACATCGACATTACCCTGTTTTCAGGTCCTCTGCGACACGAAAGTTTGTTGTCGATCAGCTGGGCGGTTGTTGAGAAGTCTAAGAAGACAGAGAGTTCATGATCATGTTCTTCATATAACTACAGTCACAGACTACGTGGTGCTTGAATGTGCAAATAGGATGCGTTGAAGGATGTTTTTATGGGATCTTAATGCTATGTAAACAGAGCAGGTTAAGCAGGTTCAAGTGCTGAAGGAGTTTGACTCTGCTCGATGTTGTCTGAACATGACAATCATGTACAGTGTAAAAAAACCCAAAAAACTAAGATTTTCTTTCCTTTCGTTTTTTAGCCGGCCTGCAGAGAGAATCCTTTTGATCGAACACCCACGATGACCAAATCAAAGACTTTGCAGGTCTTACCATCTAGACGGGCCCCTGCCCCTGGACATGGATTCCCACTCATCAAAAGGAAGGTATAATGGCTGGCTTTAGACCTCAACAGGCAACCATCGTTAATAATAATGCAATCAATGTGTATACTAAGTTATATTTTTATTATTCTAAATATAAATGAATGACTTTAAGGTTTGACTCAGTCGTCTTCAATCTTACTAGAAGGGTTAGGTGCATTATTAAGTTAATTGGTGTTGTCCACACTAGTTATTTTAGCCCTTATTACAATGTTCAGTCATTAGGGATTGCATGTAAATGGTTCCAGTGTGAATCCATATGTGGATTTGCAGGTTTCTGTGCACAGCGTCTTTGGATTGAGAGATCCCTGAGTTGTTGTCCTCCGTGTCGCTGGCAGGTGCAGACGGATCAGAATCTTTCGACAGACGAGCTGCAGACGGAGATGGGAGAGCTAGAGAAACGTCTGGAGGTGCTGCAGCAACGAGGAGTCCAACTGGAAAGTAATCTGAGAGACTGCAAGAACGGTACGATGGCACAATATCCCTCTCCTTGTGATATGCTGTGCATGAAATCTAACGATGTTACAGGGATGTTTGTGTCTCTGCTTATTTATTTATTTATTTATTTATTTGAACAGGGACAGTGCACAAATAAAAACATTAATAGATGTCTTGTGCCAGGTTGTAGCAAACTGCTATTTTACGCCCGTAGACCCTGGGACGGTAGATGGCGCAATAAAATACTAAGTATTTACAGCATACAATACAGATACATGAAGTCATAAAAATCTACAGACATAATTTTCCCTATCCCACCCCATCTTGAACTGAAACTAGACCCCCCCCCCCCCATAAACACGCTGTAATTTAGCACATCAATTCACTGGTGGGAGCAAGTCTGCTTTGTTAACAACCAATGCTTTGCTAAGCGTGAGAATGAGTGCAAATTGGTGCATGAAATTAGCTCTATAGGAAGAGTATTCCACTGATTTATAGCCTCATAGCTTCAATGGGTCTGTCTGTTTGTTTCCAGATAGAGACGAAGAACAAATGCTGATGGAGTGGTTCTCTCTTCTCCACGAGAGACAAGTGCTGGTGCGCAGAGATACAGAACTTGTTTATCTGTAAGTACAGGACAGGTGATTTGCTCTGATCATGTGTTGTTGTATATGTTACTCTTTTTCATATCCACTGCTGATCATTCTTTAAAAAAAAGGTGCCTGAGCATGTTGCTGGTTGGTTTTGCAGGACCCTCTGCCTCCACCCCTGGAGACTGGAGTCAGTCTGTTCTGATGATAATGTGGTTTTTGGAAATTATTTTTGCAACTGTGTCTTATTCTTTTGAAATGTTCAACTCCAGTGGCTTTGGTGCTCTTAACAGATAACAGATAACAGGTTTTATACAGTTTTAAACGTGACTCAAACTGATTGTCCTGTGCCTCTTGTTCAGACAGAGAGGAGTTTTCAGGCCCTCCAGTCAGTTACACACAGTTAATATTTGTGTTTCAGATAGTTTTGTCCTGATAGTTGTGGAAAGGCTTGGCTCTCCACCACCTTCCTTTAAAACCAGCTGAGAAACATTGCATGACTTAAGCTCAAGAACCATTTGTTTGCACTTGCTTTTGTTTAAGTTGTTCTGCTTTTTGGTTTGGTTTTAAACAGTTCCTTTTTGATTATTTTATTCGGAAGCATTAGCGTGATGTTTGTTTTGTGCATTTCCCAGGACAAAGCAGCAGAAGTTGGAGGAGAGACAAGCAGATGTGGAGTATGAGCTCCGATGTCTCCTGAATAAACCTGGTCTGTAGGATACTGTATATGTCACTTTTATCAGCTTACATATTGTACAATAATAACAATTATTTATCTATATAACTTCAGGCACTACTATACTGAAACTCTATAATGGTTGAGGGATCTATCTTTGAACGGGGAACATACATTGTGTAATCACATAATTTATAGGCTCAACATTTCTAGTTTAACTCCTAACCATAGCATTTTTCTTATGTGGTTTAAGAGCTTTGCTCATGCACATTATACTGTATATTATATTAGCACGTTATATACATTAGACACACTATACTGTTTATAATGTGCCTATGTAAATCTACAAGATGCAGCAGACAAAACAAGCAAAGCAGAGTGCTTTGTTTTGCTTTTTGTCAAATGTTAACAAACCATCATGTGCACATTCAGAGAAGGACTGGAATCAAGAGGATCGAGGACAAGAGCAACAGCTGATGGACGAGCTGGTCGCCATCATCGAACAGAGGAACCAGATCATCAGCAGCTTGGATCAGGACAGGCAGAGGTGCAAAGGGAAAAAAGAAACAACAATACATTGTGCCTTCACATTCATAGATTTTTTCATGTTATAATGTTGAAATTTTACTTTTTCAAATCAGGGAAAGAGAAGAAGATGGGCTTTCGAAAGCCTCAATGAAGAAAAAAGGTGAGGAAGTAACCTCTGCTACCTTTTCTCCATCTCAGTCTGACTCTCGTCTTTTTTTATGAAGAAAGCAGAGCATCGTTTACCTTGGATTCTCTGAAACGTATCAATGCTCTGAACTTATGCTTGCTTACAAAAACGTCTCAAAATGATGACCCATGCTTGAAATGCACTTAATCTCGCTATTTCTCCTCAGAGTTCCAGAAAGACAGACTACAAGAGCTGAAGAAGTCAAAAGGAAAGTTCAAGGCCACAAACGTATTTAAGATGCTGAACCATAAAGCAGAGAGCACCAAGTACTTCATGGAGAAAAAGAGCTGACGTGACATGCAAAAATGTTGCACAATTAAAACATTCTCTTGAAAAACAAACTCATCTATGCTTTTAGATAACAAATGTGTTTATTTATTTTTACCACAGATGGTGATCATCACATGAAAAGACCATAGTAATGACACAAAGAGTATCTCAGTAGCATAGAGAAAGGGAGATATGATTTTCTCTGTGCAAATGATTCAGTGTTATCAGTGTATATTTTCTCTTCCATGTTTCTTTACTTGCCCGATCTGCTGTACGCAACCAATATTTATGTATCTTAATTGTATTACATACTTGTATGCAATAAATATTTATGTAGGAAAGCTTCATGTCTTGTCTTCATGAAATAACTGTATTGATTAACCTACCTGAAAAAGGCCGTTTTCATAAGTTCATCAGCCATCTCAGAAGCCTGAAGTTTTCTTAAACTAAATAGCATTTAGTGCAGTGTTCTTTTTAAATATTTAAATAACGGGAAGAAGCATATCTGCATTACCCTGATGGTTTAAAAGGATCATTTGTAATGAAGCTGTGTGAAAACTAATGAAGTTGTGTGTAAAAGGATGGATCAAAAGCATTATGGAGAAGACAAATAAATGATGACTTGTGGCAAAGGGGTTACACTCCTCCAACGTTAGTCCATAGATTTATTTAGGCATACTGCAAAATAAGCGGAACGAAAAACGAATGTTCCTCTTAACCAGCCGGAATCCTTTTCGCCGTACCGAGTCACCGGAAGTCGAGCTAGCAACGTTCATGCGTGTTCGTGTTGACAACAAAAACTGTCACAGATAGTTTGTAAGAGTAAGGATTGACAGGGTGCTTCTACGAGCTTCGAAATAAAACATGTCCGACAACGAAGACAAGTGAGTAACGACGACATAGTAGTTTTACACGTTTGTATGATTTATTTGCGTATTTAAGCCACACAACGTTGGCTAACGTTGTTGCTAACTAGCCTATTAGCTAGCAGAACTGGCTTTTTTAAATGAATTCTGGGTCTGTGATCTTTGCCATAACAATTTATTTTTGTTCAAATTTGTAGCTTCGATGATGGAGATTTTGATGATGCCGAGGAGGACGAGGGATTAGATGATCTGGAAAACGTGGAAGACGTAAGTTCGCCGTTTAATTGTTTGTTAGTCAAGTACATCTATCTGTCTATTTATCTATCGAGTTGCCTTTTCTTACTGCAAAAAAAGGATATGTGGCTTGTGTTTAACCGAATGAGCCACGTATTACAGTTATTGCTCGCTCCCGCTGTCCTGTGATAATGTGATGTGATCCATAGTTAGTCCTAACCTATTTCCTTTACATGTGTGCGCAGGAGGACCGAGAGAATGTGCAGATCCTGCCAGCAGGGGAGGGACAGCAGGCAAACCAGAAGAGGATCACAACACCGTACATGACCAAATACGAGAGGGCCAGAGTGCTGGGGACACGAGCTCTCCAGATAGCGTGAGTGATGTCGCACGTGTGACTCTACACACTCCCTGTATCTGGGTCGGCATGTTCACAGCGTCCCGTGTCCAGATCTAAACATTTCTTGTACACTCTTGCCTTCTGTGTTCAATGTATTGTGGCCATACGTCCTAGAAGTGGATGTTCTGCGTGTGTGGACAGAGACTAATGTATTGTCTACTTTTGAATTGGTTTTATTTATGTATTCTATTTTCTTAGGTTTGTAAGACACAAAAAGGTACAGTTGCAGTAGTCAAACATCCCATTGTGTTTAACTTCAACACACACTCATTTCATAATCATTGAGTCAGAAATAAAGTCAGAAGGACATTTTACTGAATAGTAAACTGTGTAGAAAGGGTAAATATCTGAATAAATACCATCTGCTTGTGGAATTGAATTGTTAATGCGTTGGTAGCTATGTTCAGTCGTCATTTCACTTACAATTACCATCGATGACAATTGCTGTGTGTAAATGTCTTGTAAAACCTCAGATAATCTTTTTCACAAAAGGGACATATGTATATCAGTGTTATGTAAATCCATATTGAGCTGCTTGGTTAAAGGTATTGTGATATTTCAGTGCAGTATCACCCAGCTTACACTGCAAACTTTCAAATTGTGACAAAGTTTGACTACGGCAGCAGACAGGATACATTGAGGTTCATATCTGGTAGAGGAACTGTTCTCTCCAAATCACTCAATAGATCAAAGCAAATTTTTATATAATATCTTGACAGCCCTTAGCGACATAAGGAGTGAATGAATGATTTGTTTGATTGGCACTAGTCGATGAAGATCAATGTAGAGAACCAGTATCCTGTACTGCATGGTGGTTTGTTTGTTCCGAGGAAGCTTTATTTGTTACTCTGCCACCTGGATATTGACTATAATATCTGCTGGCTTGTTTCCAACAGGATGTGTGCTCCAGTCATGGTGGAGCTGGAGGGAGAAACAGACCCGTTGCAAATAGCTATGAAAGAGCTCAAGTGAGTGATGATTTTTATAGTTTGAATTATCTGTTATGCCTTATAAATATATATCCTTACTCAATCTCTAGTTTCATGTTGTCATCATTTAAACAGCAGGAAGTTGAGCTTCTCTGTACTGCCCTGTATCTCACTGTGCCTTTTGTTTACCCCCAAAAACAGGAGCAGAAAGATCCCCATCATCATACGCAGGTACCTTCCTGACGGGAGCTATGAGGACTGGGGTTGTGATGAGCTCATCATAACTGATTAAACGTATTATCCAGTCAGAGAGGTGTATGCTGTTTCACACCCACCGTTGTACCAGGTCAGTCAGCTGCACAAATCCAGGGGACTCTTCAGACCGATGCCGTCATCGCCCACTTGTTCAAGCCTCCATTGGAGCCACAAATGATCTGGTGACTCTGTCAGCTGGTGAAATACAAACACATGAAAGGAAGGTTGATATTCTCATGGTCTGACTGGCGGTTGTTTCAACACAACTAAAGTGAAATTCAAAGTTCGGTTCCACTGTACTTCCTGATTAAACAGCCGCAGTATAGCTGACAACCACAAGGGGGAAATGTAACTTAAGTCAAACTTTTACTCTGTTTTACAAATCCTGTGTTATATATTTCCATTTGTTGTTTTGAAGGAGAAAGGGTATTAGTGTAAAATAGATGTTTTATATTTTAGAATAAACTCTTTTGTATAAATAACCATGTCTTATTCGTATTACACGCACACTGACTGTAATGACTTTGAAGTTACACTCATGGTTAATATCTATGTCACAAGGAGTTAACAGTATAATCAGGCAATAAACCGGTTACCCTTCAACAAATGGGAACAGCAGAAGTGTTATTTTGTTTCCATTAACCTCCATAATATACTGCTAAAGATATCATGATTTTTAGACTGAAATAATTTCACAATATTTCCAAGTGGAGTTTAACTAGGATACTCAAGGAGAGTTATACAAGAAACTGTTTTCATTACCAGTCAGCTATATGTGTCCGCTTGAAAATCACCATAATTGCACATTTCAGTTCATTTATCACATAACACTCTGCATAATTAATATAGATGTGCAGGGGAAAGTCCCAAAAGCAACCTATTCCGCTTCAAAAATAAAAATATATATATATCGGGTGTAATACTTACTTTTACTAGTAAAGGGAAAACTGAACTTTTATGAGCTTTCAAACCTTTTTCTTTTCTTTTTTCCAACCTGTCTTCGATAATTACTGTGAAAGCCTGACGAATTCAGCATCTGATGAAGTGTTATAGCCGTCATCATGCTCTCTGTAACACCTCCCCCCAAATACACATATACACAAAGCAGTATTGTTAAGGGGAAATGGGTTGATGCCTGCATGGGCAGAATGAGGGCCAATACATGGCGGAAAGAGAAGCGGTATGAACGTTTTTGCGAATCAGAAGATTGACAGCTTTGTTTTATAAAAGACGCTGCGTGATGATACGCTGGTAAATGGATGTCTGGATTATATGTTCTGTGTGCGCGTTTGTATATAAATCACTCATGACTTGTGTATAAGGGCATCATAAATAAATGATAACAAATGCAGCTGGGGGGAAAAAACAGGCGAGATCCAAACCGATTAAGTTGCATGTTTTCTTGTAAAGGAAATAATGCCAAGGGGATATTTGGAAATATCATTATCAAGAAGCCAGTTTGTACTTGAATCTTTAATTCTGTATAGCAAACAGTCATGTTATTATTTTCTGGGAAAAAAAACTGCTTTTATCTGTGAGACTTTTGATTGGACGAGACAGTGCCTCAGGGTGGCGTTACACTCCTTTCATGGGATGGGATGGGGGTGGGGGGGGCAGCCCATGTGACACTCACCAGCACACACCACAGTGAGGCCACCATCAGGTTGCCCATAACCCAGCTCAGGATAAGACTCTGAATTTCTGACGTATTCTTTTGCTTATTACTTTTTACGTTGTGCCAAAAACATTATTTCTTTCTCCAGTTGATTCAGGTTTGGAACTGTGGTCATCATACAACTATTACTGGACTTTTTTATCGCACCGGGACCAAATAACATTTGATATAATTCTTACTTTTTGTTTATGGGATTGAAATCAGACACCCATGGGATAATAAATAGTGTTAAATCAAATGGAGCATTACTATAAATATGAGTTTATTTATAACATATGGTCCGATATGATTCCAACTTTGTGGCTGTTCCGCACTATATTTGCGCTCTGGACCATCTATGTATCCAAGAAGTTAATAATCAACATGACCACATGAGAGTAATGACTCCTAATGCAGTAAAATGCATTTTTATGTAGTAATCAGAGCAAACTCGATGGTTTGAGCAAATCCTTTCTTTGTTAAATGTTGAGTAAATCTCCATTTTCATATCTCCCAACGGGATAGTTTTTGTGCTTCACAGTCGAACTCTTGTGCCAGTTCCGTGGATGTCTGATGACTGCTCACATTACAAGCCAGAACTGTCTAACTTTTAACTGAGAGAATTAGAGCAACTGGGTGTTCTGCAACACTTTGAGACCGATTTTAACAAGACCTTCAATGAATCGGCATGGCTGAGAGAAACCCAACAACACAGTCCCTCCGCCCAGCAAAAAATGTTCACCATCCGATCCTGCTCTGCACTCTTTTTGTTGTGGCAGGGTGAGCTGATGACTCCTTCTGATCCTGCCTGACACGTGCTTTGACAGTTTTAGCAATTTAATTAAACAAGACAAATAACTGTACTTGCATCTTCTGTCTGGGTAACTTCCTTAACTTTTGGAATGTTTGAATCTCATTAAAGCCTCAACTTAAGCTGAATTTAATTTTTTCGTTTATGGATGGGGTGAGAGTAGGAGGAGGAGGGTGGGTCGCGGGGGTTGCAGGGTCTCTGCGCAGAGAGTATGAGAGTCCCTTTGTATCCCAGTGAAGCTACAGGTCCGGCAGTTATGGGTAAGGCTCCCTCATTGCCCTGTTTCCCCCCTCCCTCCCCAACTCTCCCTCAATGGCCCTCTTTGTCTCTCCAAAGTATCACACAGCCGATTAAAGAGAGGGAATTAGGAGTCAGGCTTAACCTGCAACACACAGGAACACGCACACTATAACTAAACTTGAAATATGCATATAGGCATGCGTGACCAATTATATTAGTTCAAGTTCAGCCGGAGGAACCTCTCACCTACGGTAATCGTCTGTAAGCTCCGGTGCGTGGATGTGGATCTGATGACTCCATTGTGATCTTACACATTCTCCCCAGCGTCTCATTCACTGCCTAGTGCACATACGCAGCACCCTCACTCATCTTAGTCTTCCAGCTCATCTCTGCTCATGGTCAGTGGTGGGCTGCTGTAGCTGTGAGCAGTGTTGCAGGCAGCTAAAGTGAATTATCCATGAGCTGAGCAGATTATTCTGAGAATGTGAGCAGTGCTTGAGCCGTTGGAGGCCGTGGTGGTATGTGCCTTTGTAGTTTTGTGTAATTAATAATAACAAGATGGGAACTTTGTCAATTTCATAACAGTAGGGCTATTTCTATAATGGGGGACACGTGAAGATATTCAGGTTATTGTTTATTGTTGCTGCACTGTAGTTGTTATTCAGGCCTAGATGTATTATTTATTAACTCCATAATTTGTTCCACAGTGAAAATGTTTCAAGAG
Organism: Scophthalmus maximus; assembly: GCF_022379125.1. Taxonomy (NCBI): domain Eukaryota; kingdom Metazoa; phylum Chordata; class Actinopteri; order Pleuronectiformes; family Scophthalmidae; genus Scophthalmus; species Scophthalmus maximus. The sequence continues at coordinate 6,369,452 of NC_061531.1, read as the reverse complement.
GCAGACTTGTATCAAAGCAGAAATAATAGCTTTATTTCAAGTGAGAGTAAAGAGATCATTAGTCATCATCACATGTTTAGGCTTGCGGCCCTGCTGTTATTTAGAAGTTGTGGCGCTGTGCTGGCAAAAGTTACACAAGAACGAAAAGCTTAAATACTAAAATGGCATCAACAGAAAGGTTTTCATCCAAATGGAGAGCAACCATAAACTGCACACACAAACACAAAACAAATATAAATAGATAATGTAAAATTCATGGCAACATTACAGACGTTTAACACAGCAATACAAATGTAAAATGACTACTTGGTTAAATAAAAACAGGCTCAAAGCACCAGTGGACCATTAATTAAAACAAGGAGTGCTGCATGCATATTGTTTATATCTGTGTCCAGAAATGAAAAAGAATATTTCTGTGATATACATAAAAAGTAAGTAAAAAGCAAAAAGGATTCTTTTTTTAAGATACTTAAAGAATAGTGTAGAAGACAGAATATAAAAGACATTCCCAGAAAAAAAAAACAGGTAAACTAATAGTTTACAAAAAAAATGATAAAGACACAATCTGGATTTAACAAAACACAGCTTGTTGCCTCTTTTCTGTGTGTTAGTAACAAGTATTAGAGACCAGGCACATTTTATTTTTAAAATGAGGCTGTATTAACTCCTGTAGGCTTTCTTCGCTCAATCTCTGGCAACCGTTTATCATAAATGGCATCACCAACACCGAAACTGTATTAAAATGTGTTTTTCTTTTAAAGATACAAAAATGACAATAAAAAGATGTGACATTGCAAAAAGTTTATCTGTGGCGAAGAAAAGGCAGTGGTGCAGGAAAGTGGAGATAATAATGGCAACAAGCATTTGACAGCATAAATACAATCAATAGTTAAAACAATGTAAAAGCTTCCATTATGTAATCAGTATTCTGACATTGCAATCATGGTCTGTGAAATTAAACCATCCATGTATAAATAGCATTGTCTTTTACATGAATCTTCTACATGAATACATCAAACACTAACTAAAATGATCACATCAGTGCCTTTGTGTGGAAAAAATGCAACAGGATTGTTTGACATCAATAGATTAAAAAAAAAAATTACAATACGTCAAGTTGGAAAGATGACAGATAAGAGAGAACTATTTAGCTACACAACGTAAGGTAGTTTGTAGTGTCTTGTTGGGAGAAACATCCATAATTTCAGTTTCTTGTCTATTACTAAAGTTTTGGTCTTAAAACTTTGGTTGTTTTTACAAATATTTCATATCTGTATTCATCAATATATGTACATTTGTTACTTCAAGTACATTTTATAGACTATCCTGATAATAGTCAGTCAGTCAATCTTTTTGACTAAATATACATTTCACTTAACAAAACTCAACAAGGTTTTATGGTGTTTGTCTTCCATGTATGTCCATTGTACAAAAGGCATTTGAAGTCAACACAGCACAATAATTTGAATTAAATAGGGACTAATGTGCCTCATAAACCAACAGAATGTTTTCAGTATTTTGTTGTACTGATTTCTGAAAGCAATACAAAACTAACATGTGTTTGAGAAAGGGTCAATCTTGCCTGAGAAATAAATGGGCTACAGCCCAATGATTTGGCAAGCCACAAAACATTTCATATAGAACAACTCTGACTACCTCTCAGTCACGCCCTTCATAAAACAGGTCAAAGTTCTGACCTTAATTCCATATTTAGATGTTAATTCTTACTGTGTGCCATGGTCCCTGTTGCTACTGACCCCTTTGTTCACTTGTGGGGTATACACTACAACGCGCCTCCTTCGACACACAGTGAGTCAACAAACCAATGGGGTCATGACCCGTTACCATCTGTGAACACTTTTAAATGTGTTGTTGAAAGTGCCAGAGGCATTGCTGCTGTGAATCTAACCTGAAACTCTGCAGTGGTTGGTGAGTGTTTTTTCTTTGCACCCTCAAAGTAACACTCCCTGACTCCTACCCTGTGCGCCTCTAATAATCGACCGCGCTCCGAAAGCAGCACGCTCCAAGCTCATACTTGGGCTGCGAAAGCGTTTCTGCATCTGGGAAAGCGCAGTGCGGGGATTCTCCCCTCCAGCCTCCCCAGCCTCCTCCTCCGGTGCCTGCCCACTCCCCCCAGCCGAGACCACTTTGACCTTCGATGCCACCAGCTCTGCTGTTGTCGCTGCTGATGCTGCTCCTTGGGTCTGCCATGGGGGCTGAACCTGCACCGGTGCCCTCTGGTCTCGTTATCTGTCATGGCCGCGACAGTGTAGTGTAGACGGGCTGTTCCCAGTGTGTGGGGCTGTGTGACTGCGGTACACTGGCTGGGTCAGGGATGGGTGTGTACAAGGGTCTCTGGGAGGGCCCCATGTAAGAGAAGGCTGAGTACAACCCCGAGGCCTGGCTTGAATGGGCGTAGTATGACCCTGAGGCTTGGTGATCAGCATAATCAGCAAACTGAGCTCTGGAGGCCAGTGAGGGGAATGCAGAACTGTAGTGAGGAAGGCTGAGGGGTGCGTAAGTAACATGGGAACCTGCAGAGATGGCCTCTGCAAAGTGCCCCCCAGCACCTCCGGCCTCACTCTTGATCTGGGCCTTGGATGGGTCTGAGCCCAGAGGGGAGCCATGATGTTGCTGCGGAGGCTGCTGCTGCTTGGAGAGCCAGGCTGCTGAGTGTCCACTGGCTGCTGCCAGAGCTGAGGAGATGCCATAGGTGTACGGCGAAGCTGGAGAAGCTGTTGCAGCTGCAGCTCCCCCGGCACTTTGTCCAACCCCCGGGTGCCCATTTGGGGGAAGATATTGGTCAAACTCATTGACATCAAAAGGCTCCATGTTGGCCATCACCTCATGGCTCATCTCACCAATGTCAACATTACCAAAGTCAATGTGAGGTTTCCCAGATCCCGGAGCACCTGAGCTTCCCTCCGCTACCGTTGTACCACGGGAGCCCCCATTCCCAGCAACCTCCCTCTTTCCATCCCCTGCCTTCCCAGATTGAGGCTCTGTCTTGGGAGTTGTGGGAGGCGTTGGAGGACTGTGGCTCTGACCTGTAGGAACACAAGACAACATGGAGTTACAGCTCTTTTTCTTTACTGACAGAAACCATTATTTGTCGGTCTGCCACACCGGCCACTTGCATCAAGGCTAATACATTGTTGCGACAGGGACGATATCAGTGTGGTAGTGGAAGGGAGCCCGCAGCCCACCTGCAGCATGAGGGTGGTGCCCATCTGCCAGAGGGGACCCGGCTCCCCCACTGAGGGCCATATCCAGGTGGAGGCCCTTGTAGTGGGATTGGCTGTGGCTGACCTCACCCTCCGAATGGCCTTCGGCCTCACTCCCTGAACCGGAACCAAGCTTTCCATTCTTGCGGCGTCGTGGCTGGTATTTGTAGTCTGGGTAGTCCTTCTTGTGCTGCTTCCTCAGCCTCTCTGCTTCCTCGATGAATGGTCGCTTGTCGCTCTCATTGAGAAGTCTTGGATAAAACAAAATATGAAGGTAGTTGTGTTTATTTTCTTAGGAGATAAGAAGAAAGCTCTAAACAATCAAAATTAGGCCACACCTTTTTGTTGCGGTATTTACCGTATTCTACAAGATGAAGCAAAGGGAAAAAGAAATTCAACTTTTCATTTGATAGACAAAAACAGCTACATAAATACAAAGAAACAAACACATTAAGATGAATTCTTTAAGGCTCAGTATTCTGGATATTGATAAATGCACATCAAAGAATAACAACACTGTATATGGGTGAACAGTGAACAGATAACAGTGATGGGTTCGGCAAAATACTTTCCATTTATAAAATTGATCAATTTTCTGTTTTAGTTGCAGAAAGTAAAAATTCTGACTGTTGCCTCTGGTAGCATATCCCTTCACTGCCTCTGCACAGCAGTATCTAATGTCATGCCGGCCAGGGTTTTTTTCAGTGCTAGACAGTAATGAAATAATGCAGGGGCCAAAGAAGCATCCTGTCTGAAAACAGTGAACTGAGCTCCTAGTTGCTACTGCTGGCAGGAATGGCATGAGAAACCCCTGACCTTCCTCAGCCTCCCTGTTCAGAATGTTTCTGGGGCAATTAACCAATCATGCCTGGGCCCAAGGTCAAGTCTTCATCTAATTCATTTTCGATCCCCACAAGGTTAATGAATTTAACCTTTCTGACCTTTCTCGTCCGGAAATAGTGAGGATTTTGTATAGGAAAGCAGCGAAGAGGGAAGGGATTCTGTTAGAGACTGGATGGTTCTGAAAGAGGTTTAAATTTCAAGAACTGCAATGGTTCAGTGATCAAAGAGCCTGCGATGTTAACAACTAGCCCCACAAAGGAATTCAGTCGAACTGTTGACAGAAATATTTTCAGAAGACATTTCAAAATACTTTTTAAATGCCTTTGTAAACAAGTAAATTAACTAAAATGAGCCAGTTCATTTTTAAACATATAAAATTAAAGTTTAATCACATTATAAAATGTCCCACTGCTTTTAACTTTCAGAGCTTAAAGGCTGTACTGTCATTAGGAGCTGAGCGGCTCTGAAAAACAACTTTACTCCCTCAGGAGCCAGTTGCTCCAGCAATGTGGCCAAGAATTAAACAGTGTATAAAATTAGTCTGGATTTGGGAGCATGTGACCACGGCGCACTCACAGCAGATACACAAGACAGTGGTTCTTATTTCTGGCGAGCTGTGACCAAAAAAGCGGGGAAATAGGGCAGCAAGGCCTATCTTGTCTCCCGAAAGTCATACTGACTGATTTACAGCAAATACATTTCATAGTAACATCATGCCATGGATAAACTTACATGGGGGAATCAAGATCACAGTTGTGTCCTCGTTCATTAGAAAATGACAGCCATCATTATATTAGGAAAAACTAGAAAGATTTAAGACAAAATTAGAGGGATGAATACTCTGTGCACAAATGCCTGCATGTGTGTGTCGTTCTGTGAAGTATGATCATCCTACACAAGTAGTAATGACATAGGTGTGAGCTTGAAACCGGCCTGATGTTATGCATGCGAGTGAGAATTATGAAGATTAAATAAAAATTGTGAGATATGATGGGGGATTCAAGGTGGTGAGGTGATTCTGCTGCTCTGAGCTTAGGGAGCTTTTATTTTGTACGTTTCTTTAAATATTAAGCACAACAACAGGATTCATTTCTCCAGTTTATTCTTGAAATATTGACCAAAAAACACTGACCATTGTATTGTCCTAATTGGGAGCTATTTCTCCTAAACCTCATCCTAAATATAACCTCTGACTCAAATAAGCAAATATGTTCATTGGAAGCTAAGGATTATATTCAGAATTTATTTATGGAATGCCATAGTTTATATTTACATGTTACCTGGTTAGAATAAAGTCAAAGAGCAGTAGCCTAGATGTTGCTTTTTAATTTATTTTGAGTATCCCCAGACCCTGTCCAAGCTGAATGTTCTGAAATCCTCCAACACCCCTACTATCTACTGTACTGTGAGTGTGAGCTTCACCAGAACATTACAGTCATTGGACAGTAGCACTCAACTCTATCAGGACTCAACTCTCCACAAAGTGGCCTCCTCACCTCCAGAGCTTCCCCAGGGTCTTGCTGAGCTCCGCGTTGTGCAGGTGTGGGTGTTGGTCGGCCAGTTTCCTCCGCGCCGCCTGCGCCCACACCATGAAGGCGTTCATGGGCCTCTTCACGTGTGGCTTGCTCTTTCCTCCGGTGTTCACGCGCACGGGCATGGGCACGAGGGTCCAGTCGTAGCAGTTGAGCACCTGGCTCACCGCCTCGCGGATGCCTGCAGGGAAGCGGTCGTCCTCGTCTTCGGATCTGGCCGAGGAGCAGCCCGCCGACGTGTCATCCAGACCCGCCAGCTGTGCCTGCTGGGTCCCGTGGAGGGGCGAGTCCCCCCCGCCGGTCGCGCCGGAGGACTGGCCCGGGGACAGAGAGCGACTGTCGTCCGACATCCCGGGACTGAGCTCAACCTCCGACAAGCTCTGCTCCTCTCTCGACATCTTCCTAGACACACAAACCTCCAGGTGCGCAGATAGGGTGCACGGCCTGTTCCTAAATGCTCAGTTCTGCCTGTGGAGTCCCTGTTCCTGTTAATCCTACAGAGTACGGAGTGTCGGTCGACTGCTGTCTGATCTGTCTCTCTGGCTTCGTCTAAGTTATAATATAAACTGCCAGTCTGTCTCTACTCTCAGCCTCCGTTGCAAAACTCTGTGAGGATTCCACATTAAAGTTCTTTCCATCCGGGTTGTTGGTATCATAGGCGGCTCAGCGCGCACCTTGGACCCCAGTTTACCTGCTAATGCACAAATGTCAACGCCAAACGCCAACTCACCCGCACTCACTTCCCTCCTGACTCCCCTTCTCTCTCCTCCGTGTGTCCCGCGATTGAAATCCAGCTGCAGAGACCTGAAACAGCAGAGCGACGAGGAGTTCAGTTGTGTCAGAGGCAGTGTGACAGTCCCTGTTCCGACACCTATACACCAACTATGCCTCTATAGGGAGGAGGTGCTGCTATCTGCTCAGCAAGTCGAGACAGTGAGAGGGAATTGGACTCGATCCCATCACAGTAATACAACATAAGGATTGCAAGATTGCCCCACCCAATTTTTATTTTTTACCAATCAAATGGTCCTTTTTGTCTTCACTGTTCACTATAGCATTCATACAAATAATGAGTAGACTCTCAGGTGATTCCTCTTAAACATCAAGGGTAAATATTTGTTGATGTGAAACAAGGTTATAGGTACAATGGGCCCATTGAGGCTTCTGGAATAAAGTGTAGATTTGGCATAAAAGACACCGAATAATCGCCAAATTATTCGTTTTTAAAAGTCTGATGAAAGTGATTTTTAAAAAATCTGCGTCTGGATTTTTATGTATGTAGAATATTTGCAGTTGTCCAGCTCATGCACAGACCCCCACCAACCCCCCCTAAAAGCTACTGTTTAAGGTTTTGCAGTTATTCCAAGCTCCCCGGAGAGAAGGTGTTGTAATGGTACGAGGCCGCGGCAGCACAGTCCTCGGATTTGTGCTCCGCGGCTCTTGGATAAACATCGCCTGGCGCTGGAAACATAAACTCCGTGTGAGTATATACGTGTCGGTGCGCGCGTGTGAATCGGACACAAGTCTGTCTGTTGGAACAGGAGCGCGGGTGTGTATCGACGGGAGAAAAAGTGCGTCCTTGTTTTTGGCCGTTGAGTCAACGCCCAGCCCCCGAACGTTACGTCCTGGTTGTGAATCAGCAACGCGCCGGTTAGTTTTTCCCAATTTCGGGATCATGTTGCAGGAAAATCCGGCATCTCGCCCTGCTCGTCCGGTGACATTATGAAACAGGTTGTCCGTTGAAGAGTTTGTGGTTACCTTGTGCAGGTTAAGTGGTAGAACCTTTACAGCACCTAACCCCAATCCCCTTAAACGCTTTGCTTTATACTTGAACATTATTTTCTTTATGCATATTTGGTAATATTAATTTCTACTCAAACTGGTCATTTATGTGTTGCTATAATAGTCTACTGTTTTAGACTGAATGTATGTTTTTAAACGAATCAATAAATTAAGATTTGGCTTATTGCAGATAATGTGTAGTGTGGTGGCTCTTCATAAAAGTTCAACGTATTCAACCAAAACCAGCTTTTAATCAACATCAGCACAAACAATATAGCTGCTTCGCCATCTGTCCGAGGTGCATTACTGATGCATGATGGTTGCTTGCCACCTGGTCACTCCGCAGACTGGCATCACGGCCCCGCTGAAGGGAATCTCTGTGCGTAAACGTCGTGCGCAAGGCACCGAACGCCTCATTGCGCGCGCGTATTTCTGTGTTGCCAGGGCACGCGTCTCGCATGTAATGTCTTATGAAAGAAAGCAAAGAGTAACGGCAGTCACTTGACCGAGTGGTGATAATTTCCTTTCGTCACATGGGCATATTAATCATAAGGTATCGTCTGTCTTTCAGGCGCGGCGGCTCAAATTAGAACAAAATAAATAAAGACACTATCTATCCGCTTGACACGCGCCCGTCAGTCTGAAATAGCTAATTTCACGAGATGCATTATCTGATCCTTTATACTTTGATCTTCTACGCACCATTTCAAATCATGCCTGCGTGTTGTTGTTTTTCATTACTGGGCACATTTGTTGTGCGTAATGAATTTCGGCCATGTGAACTCATTATCGCCGCTCGATTTGCCAATAAGTTGGCCTCAATTTGCCTGTTCGAAACTTTGTGTCAGGATTTTTCTTTCAATTAGTTTTACAATAGCTCAGACTTGTCTGTGATGTATGTTTGGAGGTTTGTCAAATAGTCTCCTCCAACTTCCAAAAACAATAAATACGTTTTTTTTTAAAGCTATATGGGTATGAAAAGTGATTATCCTCAGTCAGTCAAAAGGAACATTATATTGAATTTGAAGAGGGAAGATGTTACACCGATGACAACAAAAACAAGAGGATACCTATACACTATATAATATCACTATATTTTTGAAATGTTGATGGTCACCAGCTGTCATCTGAAACTGTCAAAGCAAGTTTTTACCGTTTCTAAAGTTTTTAAACAATTACAACAACAAAATAATAATCCTAATAATAACAGCACCAGGCTATTCTCGGACGATTCTACACAGAGAGCAGGATGGGTGAAATGTCCCAAATGTGATATTGAAGTTTCAGAAAGAACAAGCCCCAAGACTCACAAATCCTGAAACGCTATCTAAAGATTGTCGTTGCGATGTTAAGGATTATTAAGGATTTTTAAAATCTATTCCTGAGTCGGGCTTCTTCTTCTTTGTGTTTCTGACGAGCAGAAATAATCAGATGGCAGAGTCAGAGCAGCAGCAGCAAGGGAGGAAAGAGATGGAAATGCTAAGCGCCTTACTTCAGCAGTGAGAAAAGGAGGTCGCCGGTTTAGCACGAGAATCCGTGAGTTCCCGAGTTTCCAAAGTGACGCTCGATCCCCAGCCCCCTCGTTGCGCTGCCCAAGTATGAATGCCTGCTCTGTGTGTCGGTGCCGGGGCTTAAAGAGCTCCTTGTACGAGGCCGAGAGGGGAAAAAAAAACAGAAAGATGCTGGGGGGGCGGACGAGTCTTAAAGGAGCAGCGCAACTGTTGGCTGCAGAGCAAACCCTCCGATGTCTGATTGGCTGAGCAACAGTTTACTCTCTCTCCCCCTCCCTCTCCCCCTCTCTCCCTCTCTCTCTCAATCAAAAAAGTGGAAAAATATGAAAAGGAAATTTGAGGTTTTGTTTTTCTCAAATTATTCCGAGGCTGATCACGAGATTTGATTGCGCGTGTCTTGTGCATATGGAATTTTCCACTGGGAGGACTAGCCTATAGCTCCATGTTATATACTGTACCTAATATGTGGACCCTGCTGTGGTTGATTTACATAGGGGGAAATGTATGGTCGCATTACAGTATCAACTCGTGATGGGTATGTTTGGTGTCGTATTTCCACACCTGAGAAATCCTACAGGCCTCCTGTGTTTGGTGTTAATTTGAGAAGAAGTTCCTGTGGGGGGCCGAGAGAGCGCGACGCCCTGCAACTTATAGAAACTCACGCGATGGAGAAAACACGGGCAACATCTTCATTGATTTCATCAAAAATGCAAACAACACAAGCAAAAGAGGCATCAGACACGCTCCGCAGGCTACATGTCCATGCTATTCAACCGCGCCGCTAATAGGCTAGACACAACACGGGAGCTCGCTGCGACAGGTGACGAAAGCGTGAGACACAAAACGTGCGTTGTTCGATGTGTGACTTAAGTTACTGAAGTTGTGTGTTGGAAGATTGAGCTCCAGCTGCAAACGTCCATCACTTTTTTGTGTCCCCTGCACACTTCCGTTTCTTGCAGTGCGTCTAGTTGCGGCGTGTCTGTCTGACCGGTTGTGATGTCTGTGCTGCAGCGCATTTGTGTCGTCCAATTGTTGAAGATATTTTTCCTTGATTTGCTTGTGTTTTGTCTGCATATGTGCGTTTTCTTCATTTGTATTTCCTTGAGCTCTCGGGGCCACCGTAACCTCATGCAATCTGCAATTTTTTTTCTGAAATCATGACATTCATTTCACCTGCAGCATCTCAATGACAAATTGTAGCTTTGTACCAATCCAAAACATACACTGTGAGTAGCCCATCAATTGTAAAAGCATTCTAAAATGAGACACAATTAAAATAAATGTGTCTTTTGTGGATAAGTCATGTTTGACAGATTTTACATCAGCTGAGAAAACTGTTCTCACCAAAGTTTAAAATTGCAGATTTCAGAAGATGCTCGAAGGCAAAACAACATTCTGGCAATGACATATTCGCAAATCAAGAAAACCTGATTAGAGGCCTCATCATTTCTTGAGAGGACAAGAGGGAGGAGGACACACTGCTGCGCAGTTCACTGAACATGCCGCACGCTGGTGATCTCAAATAAGATGTCAGAGGGCAAAGTGTTGCATTTTGATAATGGGGCTCAGATTTGACGAACCTTTGCAAAGCAACCGATTTCAGATACATGGAGAGGTCTGGTCTTTTTTTGGACTTGGCCAAAGTTTTCTAATCTCCATCAGCAATTAAACGAAAGACTTGTGCACAGTCAGTTTATCCTCTTTGTTTTAGGGTGAAATGTAAAAATTGAAGCAACTTCAACAAAGCGAATGAAAGATTGAAGTGACACATTAATCCACTGCTTAAGATATAAGTAATGACCCTTTCATAATGGTTTATCCATCGAGTCTGTATTCAACCAGGTCATCGTGTATATAATCAGACTCTGCTGCATCATATGTCCAAGTGCGCGTGCGTTCTCCCCAGTTACATCACCGCCCCGCACCGAGAGCAGCCGCGGCGCGCGTCTCCAACCGAACCGTCGTGGTGTGGAGGCCGCAGAAAGGCGAGAGGGGACAAACACGATCTGTTCCTCACAACAATGAGCCCCGTGTCCCCCGCCAGGCGACACACACAGAAAAATCACCACTTTTCTAACTTTTCTCTTTTCTTCTTCTTCTCCACGATCCATGAGTGTTGCCTGTGCAGCTCTCTGCCCCCCCCCCCCCCCCCCCCCCCCCGCCTGTCTTTGTTTCAGGCGATCTCAGGTGAATTGTAATCGTGTGATCAAAACGAGCACCCCTTCCCCCCTGAAGTGAGGAAAAAATGGGGGGAACAAAAAGCAGTTTTGTGTATAAAAAGAAAAAAAGACAAGAAAGGGAGCTAAAGGCTTGTGTCTTCCCCCCCTGCCGCCACTCTTCACCCGTGTCTCAACAAACGATGACACCGCCTATGGGGGGGGGGGGGGGGGGGGGGGGGGGGGGCTCAGCCCGGGGGCTGTGGCCGGACCGTCCGGCTCCTGGAGCTTCAAACCGGGGGACCCTTCAGAGAAACACTCCCGGGGATTTCTCTCCCTCCGTGCAGCTGAGGACTTACGGCCTCGGTTTGACGTGAGTGTTTGTACTGGCTTGTGTGTGTGTGTGTGAGAGAGGATGGAATAATGTTGGTGTTATTTAAGCCCATGTTCTGGCCACGATTTAGAAGATTTATACACTGGCAACATGTTTCAAAAAATGTACATTCTAGTCTAATTCTTTATTTTCTTTTATTTGTTGTCAGGAGAAGTTGTTCTTTCAACGCTCAGTTTGTCAGAAAATGTTTCCTTCAGAATATTAACGGGTGACTTGACAGTCTGCACAGAGTCAGTTCAGACAGAACATAAATGAATTGAACAGAGATGGATGAACCGTTTGGGGGGGGGCAAATTAACGAGCATTTTTATTTAAGCTCGACACATTTAACCCTTCAACCTTCCCGTTAGGCCTTAATCTATTATGTATTATTAGACCTTTTATTTAGTGTGTTTGCCAAACGGCCCCGTTCTGCTGCTGCATAAAAGAAGGCCACCCATTGAAAATATATACTTTAACTATATTTAACTATTTTTCAGAATGATTAAAATGGACTTTCATCAAGATTTCTTTTTTTTTTATTCCAAAGGGAAATTAAAACTTTCAATTTAACCAAATACAAAATTAGATAATGCTTCTCTAAAACTATATCAGTGGAATTATTGATTCAGATTTTTCTTTTAAATTGAATAAGCAGTTGGCCCAGTGATTTAATATGTAACTGCCACTGAGCAGTTTTTACATTTTTCAGATTCTTGGCATGAATTAACTTTGATGATGTTTGGTGAGTGATAATATGGACATTTCAGAACAATTTTATATGATTTGTAACCGTTGAGCCTCACTGCAGCTTGAAACAGTTTTTGTTTAAATAAGTAAAAAGTTTTTGTTGCACTGACTTTTACGATAATCATTAAGAACCAGACTATTTTCCAGAAGATTTACAGCATAAACAAAGAACAGAGGAAAGAAAATGATGCTAGTTTGAACTAGAGATGAACGATCACACACACACACACACACACACACACACACACACACACACACACACACACACACACACACACACACACAGACACACAAACAGGCAAGAGAACAAAATGATACAACCTTTTCCTGTCATGTGACGGGGATGATGTAGTTTGTTTTGTAGCAGACATAGATACACAAACAACACTTTGAGGTCAGCAAGGTTTCGCAGATGCAATGCCTAACAGGCCTTGCAGTCCTGTGACCACGAGGCCGGGGCCCCACCCAGGGGCCAGGCCAGAGTCCCCTCAGATCTGTAAACACACACCACCAGGCCCGCTCCTCCACTGACATAACCCATTCCTGTTAAATGTCACGTATCTTAAGTTTATGTTTCGTTTAGGACCCAAGCTCGATCGCTACTGGAGATTCACCCAACAGCACGACATGAAAAAAACAAATCGACCCACAAAACAAAACGCTGACCTTTAAATTGTAACGGAGCCTCAAATCCTGTGTGAAACCCGCCGGTGAAAATCAGTTACTGAGCCGACCTGCCCGATGACGTCACTGTCTCTTCACAAGAAGTGAACAATACACAAATACACATCAAATGTAAAATTAAAAAAAATAATTAACTGTGGGGCACACCCGATTTAGAGGAAATCAGAGGAACAGAGATAATAACATGAAGTGACTATGCATATTTCAATTAAATATGTTTTTATTTATAAACACAAAAAGTAGTCAGAAATCATTTTTGTAACCAAATGACTTGGTGTATGTGGACGTCACAGAGTTGTAATATAAATATATATATTATAAAACCAGCATGGTTGGTGGGATCTATTTGTTTTCTTCAGGAAAAGGGAGCGTCGCCCTAGTTGCCTGTTTTCTGGTTCAGGCAAATAATCACATAATCATGTGGTAATACCCGCTGAGTCACAAGAGGCAGGGATCCGTCCAAATGGTGTAAGAATAACTCGGAGATGAAAGTGATGGAAACAGAAGAAAAAACCCTCAACTTATGTAATTGTGTAAATGGTAGCCCCCGCAGACGGGAGAGGCCAAAGGGCACAGATGACCCCGGCTCACGGTCCAGGGGGAGGTCATGCGAATGTCTAAGGTTGATCCTTAAGTGGGATCAAGTTGGACTATCTGCTTACTGATGTAACTCATTGACAATACAATTTATATGTAGTTACATATCATGTAAATATGGTGCTGCCATTCACTTCACTAGATTAAAAAAAAAAACGTTTTAAAAACGATCATATTGGATTTTTTTTTCTCTTACATTTCTTCACTCCTGTTTTGTTTTAAGGTAAAATTAGGAATTTAACTGTTACAGTTTGTAACAATTTGAAAGAATTGAATTATCTGATTTGACCTTGTGTGCCATAGGGTCATATATATGGTGGTGCTGGTGTGGATGTGGGCCCGTTTAGGAAAACGTTGTCCCCTTGTCCATAATCTATAATGGCTGGCCTGTGTAAGATAAAATAAGAAAATCCTTTATTCGTCCCACAACGGGGACATTTGGGTGTTAGAGTAACAAAGTGGATTGCAGAATATAAAAAGGCAACAGATCAATTTATAGAAAGATATATAGAATACAAATACTATATACAGAGCATTAAAATTAAGCATTAATATCTTTTTATATTTTGTACATATCTGTGTATGTGTAAACACACATGCCGAGTCACCGTAGTATCATTTAAAAGCAGGATATATTGCTCTTTTACTCACAAACACACTCTTTACGCTTCTTTTTCCACTCACTGTTTTTTACTCCCGTTCTTTCTTTGTCTCCCTGCATGCACCTGTGCAGGACAGAGCAGGTGTGTTGGTATTTGGCCAGTTAATTGAGTCAGTCAAGCTTACAGAGGGATCCTGTGGCCCACTGTTACTGCATTTATTAAGTCATTATGGAGGTAATCAACCCCGTCTTCTTTTTGACAGGAAAAGCAGAATTCAGTCTCGAGTTCCTCTGGGGTGGGGGTCAAAGGTCAGGATTAACTACAGAATGACAAGTGGAGCTGGGGGAAAATCACAAGTTTTGCTCAAGTAAACCACAGAGGTTCCAACCTCTCTATCCTTGTTCTTTTTAAGTAACTGAGCTTCTACAATTTATAGATTCTCCCAAAGTAGTGATAAATATAATAATAATAAATCGGGTTACAAAGATATGTCTACCTCTCCCTCCACAAAACATCATCAATACTTTCTATTCAACCATCTTCCTTAGTAAATTAATGCAGCTGTGTTACATTTAAATAGGTCCCCCCTCTTGAACATCTGTGAATCCTGCCTTTGTTCCGATAGCATCAAAGTTCTTTAGTGTTAGTCTTGTCCTTGAGGAACTGGTTACGTGTGTGTGTGTGTGTGTGTGTGTGTGTGTGTGTGTGTGTGTGTGTGTGTGTGGGTGTGTGGGTGGGTGGGTGTGTGTTAGGGGTTGGCAAGAACTTGGACCAGCTTTCACTGCAGCTGGGTAGTGAGGTTGGGGCCTGTGTGTAAAATGTGGGTATGTGCTAATTTATTTGCATGCGCTTCTGTGTGACTGTATGTGTGTGTGTCTGAGTGTGTGTGTGTATATGTGTATATATATATATATGTGAGTGTGTGTGTGCGTGTGTGTGCGCGTAAATGTGTGTGTATGTGTGTTTGCATGCCTGCATGTGCTGCAGCGAGACACGGGTGGGCTTCAAGAAATGGACAGTCCCGCCAACCGTCCTAGTCAGATGGGGATGAATGGTGGTGAAACGTGTGTGTGTGTGTGTGTGTGTGTGTGTGTGTGTGTGTGTGTGTGTGTGTGTGTGTGTGTGTGTGTGTGTGTGTGTGTGTGTGTGTGTGTGTGTGTGTGTGTGTGTGTGTGTGTGTGTGTGTGTGTGTGTGTGTGTGTGTGTGTGTGTGTGTGTGTGTGTGTGGCTACCTTAGTGAATAGCCCATTGTGTGTTCTGCTTCATATCTCCGCTTGCAAGCCAAAGGAAAGAATCTAGTTACTTCAATTGTGTGAGGGGGAACATCTAAAGGAAATTGATATATGGGGTTTGAGATGGTGGTGTATGGAGGTGATGGTGCTGGAGGGGGGGTGGGGGTATTTGGGGTAAGGGTCCCGGGTGAGACGGGGAGAAAGAGTTCAGTTACCGGTGGCTGATCCCTGCTGGTATTCTGTAATCAACCCTCTACTTGTTTTTGAGAACTTGGATCATATTTCCTGATTTCATTGTCAGCTGGTGTTCCTAACTATGTGCTCATTTACTCTTCATCATACTATGCGTAGAGTTGCAGCGTTTTGTTCGAGTGTGTTAACAGTCAACTATAAGAGAGATCACCATCTAGCCAAATTAATTGCAGGTTAATTGATAACACATACATTGTGTACTTTGCATCTATTTTTAAAAGTACATACTCAATGGTTTTCTGTCCATATTACCAGTACTCACTATCTCGTTTAAAAAAACGTCTTCACTTTACGTAACAAAATGACATAATTCCACAAGTGTCGCCGAGTTATACTGAACATATTAAATTATTAAATGTCAGGTGTACTCATAACTTTAATGTGACTGCACTGTGCTAAATTAAAAGTTTTGTGAGAAAACTGTTTCCAATAAACTTTTAAGTTGAGTGAATGAAACGGGTTTTACCGACTCTAGTCTTGAAACACTTTGAAGCAACTTGGCTTTGAGTCACTGACTCTTATCAGATTTGCACGGTGTATCACTCCTCGTGATTATGTAAAAAAAATTGATGGATGTTGGGACATGTGACTTGAAGCCACCAGTTCAGGTCTGCATCAATGACTTTTTTTATACTTTTTAATACGTGTATACATACACTTACGTGCAGACACTGAAAAGTGTCACGCCCCCCAGTATCTGCCGAGACCAGCTCTTAAAGCTGTGGCGTTTCTCAGCCCTGCTGCAGCTGTGGCAGCAACAAGAGGCAAAAGGAAAACGGGGGACGATGCTGGAGGAATAAGTGAAAGAGAATCCTCAATAGTGCCTTGTATCCATCGCGACTGTCCCCTGTCTCCCGCTCAGAGCAAAATCTGTCACATTATTAATTTACTTACAGCAGACCCTTCATCGTCCATTCAGTGTGAATATGTGTGTATATGCGTGTGGTTTTTGGCATGAAAACCCTCTCGCACATCTCTAAACATATAAGCAGATTTCATGGTAAGATTTGGAAACTCCCAAACAGCCCATCTCTGTAGGACAAGGGAACATGCCTGAAAAATGGTAATTGGGCAGAATGAGAGGCGAGGGAGGAGGAGATTGAGTCATTTGCAGGGAAAATGTTAAAAATGATGTTCAAGAATCCGAGCGGGAACAACGGTGTCCTTTGTTCGGACGCTTCTGCAGCATGTCTGGCCGGTTGTTGTTTGGGACATCTTCACACAGCAATGATGTGCCTCTCGAAAATGTTTAATCGCAGTGATTCTATCTCAGAATGTTTTTCCCCTTGGACACGAAACAAAATTCTCATTAAACATCTAATTTAGCTTGACATCCTGGTAGCCGAGCAGAACAATATGGATTTCAGACTCTTGGAAACAAACCGGGTGGAAAGTTACGCAGTGCATTAACTCAAGTACTGTATGTCATATATAATTATCTTATAAAATATGATACGTTATCAGTAATTATGCATTAGTAAAAATTATACAATATGACGTACAGTTTACTGGGACCTTCAACCTTTAATACCTGTTAAATATAGATTTTTTAGAAACACACAAAACAGATGATCATCTCATAAGATATGATTTATCGTGATAAAATTACACTACATTGCTGACAGGATATAAAATTGCGAAATGGCTTACCATGGCACATGATCACACATCAGTGTTAACGCTTCAATAATGTAACTGTATATGACAACATTCATTCAGATCCATTTTTCAGATCATTCTTAACTGCATAGACTTGAATATGTGCGTATATCTCAAATATCTGTAGGAGCCGTACGTACCTTGCTGCGTTGTTTTACCTATATCACAATATGTAGTGGATTTCAGTTAAATGAGTAAGATGATCGTATAATATTGTTGCACACATTTGTCCAACAAATCAGGAGCTGGTTTTCAGTCTTTCACATCCATGTCATTCAATTTTCAAACATGGATTGTCTGGCCCTCCACTTGTCAGACCACCTCATCATAACTGGCCCTCCACTTGTCAGACCACCTCATCAAGTCTAGTATGAGTGTGAGTGAATGCTGGTCCTTCGAAAGAAACCAACGTTGTATTCAAAGTATTGTAACATCATATTGGACATAATATAATGTTCTGGCATCTTTTGGCTGCTCATTGGATGAACTTGTAACATCATTGCATCGTCCAGTTCAGAGGGCAGATTGTCCCGAGCTTTACCGACCCAACAGGACAGAAGCTGTTTTGATGTGAAAATTAAAAAAAAAAAACTGACTTGGGGAGAAAAGGAAGAGGGGTGATGCTTCGTAAGAGGAGATATGGAAAAGGAGGAGGACAAAAAAAGTCACTTCCCAATCATGAGTTTTTCTCGGAACATTCAATTAAGCAGCGTGAACGGGTGGGGGCCTGGAGGGTCTGGGGGCGACTGGCCGCAAAGATGCCTGAATGAAAGAGTTTGTTGTTTGAGGCTGGTAGAGGGAGATGAAAGGGGAGAGGGAGATGGAGAGTTTGTCGGGCATCAGTCCCCTCTCCCATCGCCTGCGGCCCTCCCTCACTCTGCCCATGTGAGCGAGAGTTCAAACACAGGGCCCACAGCTGCTCACGCACACACACACACACACACACCCACAGACAGAAGCACATACGTGGACGATGAACACGTGGGTGTCCGTACGCACACAGACATGCGCTCAACTAAAACACACAAGCAGACACGGAAACAACATGCAGAAATGTGAATCTGCACATACGTGCCGAATACTGTTCACAGGCAAATATACTCATGCACACTAACACACTCAGTTACGAAAAGACACAGTCGGTCGCATGTGCTTGTACCATCTATAAGTGCACACCAGACTATCACACACACACACAGAGGGATCCCACATACTGCGATCAAGAGTTGAAATTCAAACATTCAAAAACTGTTGCATCCCAGTGAAGCTGTTATTCAGGGACAACGGAGACAACAAAGTTCCATATTTTCTCCTAAAGGTCAGGAATTTTAAAGCTGTGCTCAAACTCAGGACACGCATTAAATGCACAGTGGGAGCAAATAGCAACCAGAGTGTACAAAATGTAAAGGTTAGTAACATGACCTACAGCTGTCTGAATACGGTACTAGTAACAAATATGTCAGCGATCATGGACTCAAAATTGTCCCGACTAACAGCCATCAAAATGGAATAAAGCATGACTAGACAAGTCAGTCATAGTTCAGACGAGGAAACTGCGAATGATCTTTAAAAACCAGGGCCTGCCAAGACGGATAACACTTGATTTTGCATTGATAGACACTTCGACATGAAAACACTGCAGCTCAACAGAGAGGATGCACAAAGTTTCCAAGTACTCTCGACTTTGCTTGTCATTTATGTCAACCTGAGTGATTGACTTTGTGTTTTTTGTTTGTTCTGTTTTTTTGCATCTTCAAGCCCATTACTCACATTCGTCCATATTCGTCCGGCCTTGTCACGGTCTGCGAGAGATGTTTGTCACTGCTCAGTCTCGTCTCCATCTGATGGTATTTCCTCATGATCAATTGTGATAATAGTATTTGACTGACATCAAGGGGCCTGTTGATTTGTTTGGTCAACACACGACTCGACAAGAATACCAACAGTGTGACTCATCACTCATCTGATTCAGATGTGGATATGCGTTGACACTGGACAATCAAAATGGCTTCTGACAATTTTAAACTTGAACAGATTTGATTGTTGTTTATTTTGAAAATGCAAGAGAGGATACCGAGAGCAGCCCAGTGATGGGAAACGTTGAATTTAGCTCCTGAAGTACAATTCAGTGATAGAAAGCCAGAGATGACTGAGTGACTGGAAATGCACAGCTTGTATTTTTATGGTTTGATTTGGCCTCCCGTTACTTTTAGATGGAGAATAAGAGTACCACACATGAGTGCAACTTGTTTTAGAGTTTCACATAGAGTCATGAACAAAATAACATAAACACCTACAGTTTTTTTTTTTCTGTTATCGCAATTGACTCTTAAAAGGCAGGTTGCCATCCTCATTATTCACCTTTCTGGGACAAAAGATTTAGAGAATCTGTAATCGTACACCCCTTAATCCAGCAACAGGAGAGGCGGCTGGAAAGGAAGCGCAGGCTCAAAGATGGCTGGAGCGTCTGCGGGAGGGGTTGTCACTGATGAAAGAGGGGCACGTCTGAAATTAGCTTTTACCATAGCTAAATGTGAGGAAAATGTCCTGCGCTGATTTTGAGAAGAGAGGCTTAATGTTTAAACATTGGAGTTGAAGCGAAACTGATCCAAGCATAGCAGAATCAGAAGCAGCTGATTAATTAGGGGGAAAAAATTAAATACAAAAAAATAAAAGGGTGAGATCAAAGAAGACACTGGGTGTACACAGATTTCGAAATGAAGATCATAGACCAAAAACAACAGGAAGGAGCTTGTAAAGAGGTCACACAGTGATCACACATTGACGGGTAGAATGAAGGAAGAGGTATCGGAGGAGTGTAAATCTCAGGAGAGAGATGGAGGGTCAGGGTTGAGAACCAGGCGACGATGGACACATCATATAAGACGCACGCACGCACGCACACACAAACACACACGCACACACACTATAATTAGCATGCTAACAGGCAGTTAAATGTCCCACACAAAGGCTCACTGTTGAGCCTTGGTCGTTCACTCCGGAAACAATACACAAAAGGAGTCAGTGGAAGCCCCCAAATCACCCTAATAGCTGATGTGGCCCAGCACGACTGCTCCTATTTTACCATCACACTCATTCATTCACTCACTGACTCGCTAATGAAACGACGATGGCCCCGAGGCCTGCAGTTACTGGGCAGCTTGCCCCTTTCCTCCTGATTTCCCTCTTTTCATCCTTTCATCTGCCGACAGAAGTGCCTCTCCTGAGGACCAGAGAGCCGACACGTCTGCTGTGTTTGCCGTCAGGGATCCTGCGCATGGGAACAGCAACAGGCTGACTGACAGGCAGAGAACGGAGGACTTGTAATGAAACAAAGATCAAGTGAGGACAACCATGAGGGCTGAAAGGGGCAGGTCTGTTATCAGTGACACCAATAGTGAGTAATTTTAACCTGATTAAAATCGAGAAAGAAAAAGGAGAGCTGGAGGGAAATTATTTAATATTGGTATGGGAATATGCAGTGAAAGATACCTTACATATTGATGTAAGGATAGAAACTCCCAACAAACACAGCTGTCGGTGCTTTCTTTTGAAGCATAATACTGCTTGTGATGTCCACCATGCCAGAGGTGATGATAAAGGTACCTTTGGTGATGTGCCTGCTTCGGTCTGCACTGATGTTTATCCTCTCTGAACTCTGAACTAGTTGAATCAGTCCCTGCACAACCAGTGAGCTTAAAGATTCTTTATTTCCAGCAGCACCATAGATTTTGCAGTGTAATTCTTGCCTCCAAACCTGTCCAGTGTAAGAAGGTGAAAATCTTAATGCAGTCTCCCTCTGAGATTCTTCTTCTTGTTTTTCTGCTTCTTCTGCTGAAGATAATAGAGCCTTAAAAAACCTGTAACGCTTAAATCTGCAGATAAATGTGAAATCTCACCTGCCCGTGGAAGAAACCAAAAACCCTAATCAGACAGATTGAGGTCTTTGGTCAACCCAAATCAAATCCACATGCTGTGGTTTATTTGTGTCATGTAAAAAGATGATTATAAACAAGTCGGTTTAGCAACTCATGCTCAGTTTTCTAATTTCTTAGTTCAAATATGTTAGTGATGGATGCTGGACAACTCGGCACTGACTGCACAGAATGGCAACAAGTTCCTAATGATTGGCCAGCAGGGGGCACTGGCCACCACTTCATGAGGAGTTTTGCTCCATGATCTCTGCAGACCATGTTGACCAGTTCATCCTAAAGTCAACAGTGTTTGCTGGTCTCCAAGACAAGACTCCAAAAAAAAACCAATGTGTTCAATCTCTCTGGCACGGACACTTTGTGTATTTACGTATTTTAGAGTCATGAGTTCAACAGCAAATTAAGTTTGTAATTTACACGACTCATCTCATCGCATTTTTGTGCTCATGTCGGAGAAACTGAATTTGCGCTGTTCAAGCTGCAGTGTGAAGGCAGCCATGCTGCCGCGACTATTTATCTTATGCAAAAAGTTATGTTGAAAAAAATACAATTTTTACTTACACCATGCCTGATGTGTTTTGAAGCGTAGTTGTGTGGCTTGCTGGCATCACCGTGGTTTTATTTGTGCCTGATTAGAAATCTCCTAAAGACTGTGTATAGATCGCACTTGACTGACATTACCCTCACTCTATTTTCTTTTTAACCTTGTTTCGCCTGTTGAAGCGGGAAAATCATCAAGTGCATTGCGGTGGCCGAGAGAGTGCACAACCAAATATAAAACTGTGGTGAAAAATATAAAAATAATAAATTATTCAAACATGCTGCAAATACACAAAACACAACCAGACAATAAGATACTTGAAAATGTAGAATTTCATTTAATTCATGTTTATTTTAAAAGCAAAAGCATTGAAAAACAAAAGCTTGTGCTTTGTGTATTCCCCTCCGTCTTCTTCAGTTGCAGTGCATTGAGCTCCCATCATGCTATGGAGAGCCGAGTGACCTCGCATTATTGTAGCAGGAATCCGTATCCTGAGATTCAAACATCTGTTAGTGAGCAGAACCCTAATTAGAATCATAATTACCAGCTCATTAAACCCTAGAGGAATAGACTGAACGTTGCACAGAGAATTCAAAGCTCTTCTCAGAGGACTTGTGGTGTCATTCTTCCCCTGAATTCCTCTGAATGCTCTGTTAACATAAAGGTCCTCAAAGGCAATCAATCAGAGCGGCCCTACATTCTCCAGGATCTCATGAACGTCTCAAGCGAGCCCTTTCACTGTGTCTGCTGATATTTATCTGGCTCCTGCTTCGCTTTTGCACAGTTGATCCATCACAGTGACAAGGCTGAACAGACGGTTCACTGTGAATCATTGCTTACATACAGAACTATCAGTGACACTGAAAAATTTCAAATTTGTCATGAAATGTTACCGTTAAATGTTGCGATATGCACAGTATCCATTAGTTCAATATTGTATTCCACCCTGCTTGTAAACACTGGTACATGAGTTGTTTGGTGATAATATCTACGATGCACCAGGAAAATTGTACGGCTGTCAAGTGCCTTGAGATAATGCATGTTGTGATTTGGCCGTGTACAAATAAAATAGAATTTTAATTCAAAATGATAAGGCACGTGGAGTGTTCTTCCAAGCGTGACATGCGTCACGAATAGATAAAACAAATCCTCAAGTAGTAAGTTTGATCTAAAGTGATACACTCTTCAGTAATTTGTCATAAAGTAAAAGACAAATTCAAGCCAACTGATTTCCCTGCACTTGTAAAATGACGTCTCAGTCGATGACTCGACTGTTTTGAGCTCCCTGGCACCTTCGCGTTGTCTCTTGTGAGATGTCTCACCCACTGCAAATCGTCCAAAATCAGCGCTGTCCAAAAGATTCACCAGATGTGGAGGCCAAAAATCATATTCAAATCTAATGTCCGTGTTTTTTTCCCCCCCAGTATATTCATAAATTCATACAGAGTTTTATAAATTCAAAGGTTTGAATTCCACTGCTGTTCAGTGCCATTACTGTTCAGTGTTTTTTGCTGAAGCCTGCTGCGATAGAAGTGGCTGCAGAGGCATCTAGCGGCACACAGGAGCTTCAACACTCGCAGCTGCGGTAGAAAAGCGACTGTGTCTGAGCTCTTTTAACAGGATGGACCTTCAATAAAAAATGGAGAAACAACCGAAATTATATAAATATTTATTTGCAACATCAAAAGACATACAAGGAAGAGTAAAGTGCTTTATACTTGAGATTTTCTTTTTCCTCTTTTTAGGGCATTTCAATAAGGACAAAATCTTGCTTTGTGCGACTTTATCTCCATGCAATCAGAGGTTGGAAAACCTTTTGATTCATACGAAGCAGGAAGACTTTGCAGCAAGGAAAACTAAATACTATGTCTCTTATACATTTACCTCAATCATCTTCTTGTTGTGCTCATGCTGAAGCATAACACGACTCAAAACTGGCATTTCCAAACAACTTATGAACGCTGGCAGTCAAAACCTTTCAAGCATTTTCACATTTTTGGGATTTGTCTTCATGAATTTCCTAACCTTTGATAAAAACAAAAAAAGAAATATATTATCAGGTAAGGTATATACTTCAAAGTGTAGACTTCTTTATCAATTTGGCGAGGCTCAGTGATGTGACATCTGTTGGTGCACCAGTCAGTCTGACTTCAGTGAGAAGAAGTTGCCAGGAAGGCTGTAGTGTTTGTATCTGGTCATCAACAAATGTTCAGTTGATATTTAAACCTTTTAGTTTCTGCCTGATTGATTGACTGATCACCACTACAATCAGTAGTTTAATTGCCAGTGTTTCAAAATCAGTGTCTCTGTGAATAAAATTTTCTTTTTTGTCCTGCTTCTCCCAGCATGCTTTTCTGCGCCCGCAAAAAAGGAGAGCAACTGACTATTGAAAGTCATCTATGATACAACCATCGCGACATCTCATTTCAAGGTAATTCTTATGACACACAGTTACACTTTATGCTCTCTAACCATACCCAGTGACGTATTGCACATTTTCAGAGACTATACTCTTCGCTCTGCGTTTCACTTTCCATCTCAAGACCTTTGGCGAACGACAACAGCACGCGCATGAATTAAAGCCACTTCTCAGTATTGTTCCTGTTATCACTGGCTGCAACCTCAACAAGAAACAAACCAAGAGAAAAGTGATTTGAAGTGATTCATAAACTAAACAAAAGAGCCTACTTTGCCTTATATCTATAGCACTAGTAAATTAATATTAGACTACTATAAGTATGTGAAATCTAATAAAAGTCTTGTTTTCTACTGAGTTAAATGTTTAATATCTGTTTTCCACATAAAAGTTTCAAAATTTCTCCCTCAATAGCAATAAATCAAGTAATCTGTGAAAAAGGAATCTTTATCCCATTTTTAATTAAAACCAAAACTGCTGCTGCTACTGTTAATGATTGCACTTGGAATGGTCTTGTTGGTAAACTGCACAGCGAAATCAACATCAGCAGATTCTCACTGACGCAAACTAAAACACCTAGATGAAGGGAGGCTTTTGAAGTTTTTCAGGAAAAAGATTTAACAAAACAGACGTACTCACAAAAGTGCAAATAGCAGACTTTGCAAAGAACTACTGCTACTGCAGGAATGATAACCATTGAATTCTATGAACAAGAAAAAAAAAGACCATTTAAATCTTGACCAAGTCCTCTTGAGAAAGGAGGAGAGGTTCGTCAAAAGTGCTATTGCTTTCATAGAATCTCTTGTTTACATTGACAGAAGAAAAGGGAATTCTCAACTAGCGTGCGTTTTTAAACTATGCAAAATGTACTTACAGTCTAAAACATGATTAGAGTTTCCGGACATTTTCTGTTGGTGTGCTTTTCTTTGTTTATGAATTAACAATCAAACTAAGAGGGCTTAAAGCCAACCTCTGATTTGTTTTCCTCCTGCGAAATCAGTCTGACTGGTTGTTATGGCTCCCGAAGGACGGCAGTTGCATCTGCCTTCTCCTTTTTCTCAACTTTTAATCTCCATGAGAGGAAAATCACAGTCAAATATGAATATAGAACCACACTGGCAAAACAAAGGGATTTTAATATATCTGTACATGCAATCCAAAGATGAACTTGTCACCAAGAAATCCTTTGACAGGTCCAAATTTGTGAGTGAAAGAGGAGGGAAAACGGAGCTTGCTCTGTTCGTTAGATCTCGTGCTCACTCTTATAGGTCACAGGATCAAGAGGAATGGCTGTCTGTAGGATGTCAAATTCCATCTCGTTATTGTCCATGTCCAGAACACACATGACGCTGTGACTGCCGGATGTCATGGTCACATTGTCCTGGAACATGTTTTGGAGGTCTGCAGAAACTGAAGTCCTCCTTTCCTCTGCCCTCTCCTTCCCTACAGCCTGAGAGGAGTCAAAGATGTCGTCCTCTTCCTCCCCGCAGCTCAGTGCTACCTCATTCTCGTAACAGAAGGCACCCAGCGACCTGGGAATCAAGTCTTGTGTGGATCTACACGCGGAGACGGGAGAAGTAGCCGAAGAGGGCCGGCTCGCAGCCTCGTCAAGCTCTTTGGCGCTGAGGTGAGGTGTTGATGGCACCTCATAGCTCTTGTGGAAGCGAGCATAGTCTACCTTGTAGCGGTCTCGGTCCTCGTAGATCACTGGCTCAAACCTGTGACCCCAGAAGATCTCTCTAGCAAGGTACGAGCTACGGAACTGGGTGGTCATAGCCGTGGCCTCCACCATCCCCTCCAGGATCACAATAATCTCAAAGTCGTCTGTCTCCAGATCGGCTCGGCTTAAAGTATACAAGGGGCTGTCTTTATCTATCTCATGGACTATGACCAGTGGGGATACAAGAAACAGCCTGTCTGTGCCCTCATCATAGCCCACGTTTAGGTCCATCTGCTCCAAGGGGATGAACTCGCCCTCAGCTGTGACGTATGACCGTATGAGCTGGGCACGGACATGAGCCTCCACAATATGGCTCTTCCGCAGGTTGCCTACCCTCCACATGAGGCATAGCTTGCCGTCACGCAGGGAGATGACAGCATTTTTGGAGAACATGAGGGTCTGATTCCTCTTCTTCGGCCGCGCCATCTTAGCCATGATGATGCCAATCATGAAAGAGTCAATGATACAGCCGACAATGGACTGGATCACCACTGTTATTACCGCAACGGGGCACTCCTCAGTAACACAGCGCCAGCCGTAACCAATAGTGGTCTGGGTCTCCATGGAGAAGAGGAGTGCCCCGACAAATCCCTGGACATGAAGTATGCAGGGCATCCTTTGTGGCTGCCCTCCGGTTGTGTGTCCAGAGGTGGGTCCATGCAACCCCCCAACCACCGGCCCATCACCCTTCACCGTGGGGTGCTCCTCAAAGTCCCCATGTGCCAGGGAGGCAGTGTAGAAGATAATACCAAAGAAAAGCCAGGACACCATGAAGCTGGTGCAGAATAGAAGCAGCAGATATCTCCAGCGGATGTCCACGCAGGTGGTGAACATGTCCGCTAGGTACCGTTGCCTCTTTTCTTCCATGTTGTTGAACACAACATTACATTGTCCATTTTTCTTTACAAACCGGCTCCGTACTTGATTGGAGCCCCTTGTCAGAACCTTTCCGTTGTAGTTGTTCATCCCTCCTTGACCCCTCGCAGCAGAGGCTCCCGACCTCCTCTGGCTGTCCTCTGTCTCTGTGTCGCGGGCTGAGTGCAGTTGGAAGTTGGTGGAACTGTGGCCGTTCTGGAGTCCTAAGCTAGAGATCCTTCGGCGTTCCTCCTCAGGTAAAATGTCTGACACAATGCCGTACCTGTCAACAACAGAGATGGGATTGATGTGATATAACAGCAATTTACCTTCATTTTACAAATGGTTGATATAAACAGCCGACTTTTTAGTGGCCTTTTTTAATAGACATGTGACTTGTCTGCCACCAACACGAGGCTCCACAATTCCTGCACACATTCAAACTGGCCATTAAATTAACAAGAATGTTTTTATTTATTCAGGGGGAAAATATATCCCAAACTTCCATTTGAGTGCTTCATTGCAAAGTTTTTGACAAATGAAATGGTCTAAATGCAGTTTCCAGTGCTCCCACACTGCCATCACTAAAGGATTGGGGAAACTACACAAATTGACGTTAGAACAACAACAACAAAAAAACCAATATCACTGAAACAGTCGTTTGAGCAGTAAGGGAAGAGGAAGAAAGAACAGGGAGAGTTTATGGAACCATTAATCTTACTGATCCTTGTGTACTTCGCTGTGTACCATTTAAAGTCCATACAGACACTATGCACCATCTCATAGACAGAGCAAATGGAGGAGAATACATCAGTCATCAAAGGGTTAAGGGATGGGGGCAGTATTAAGAAACAGACTGTAAGTGAATACAGCGGTTAAATACTTATCGATCATCACTCAGACTCACTAAACCCCCGGTCACCTGAGTGTATGAATCAAATGTACCCGTCTCTCTCCTTTACATGGAGGATTACCTGCTGGGAAGGTGAGTTCAGTTTAGCTATGCTGTCCTCACAGATTACTGGATTACACATGAGTCAGTGTCAGTCAGACAACCCATTTTAAACATTCGTAATATGCTACTTAACTCAATCATTCATTAATCCACTGACGAGGGAGGGGTTGTCTTGTTGTAGTCCGTGTCAACATTTTGTCCGGGTCAGGTCATAGCTGTTAACACAGTTGGGACAACTGCACACAAAGTTATACAGCAACTATAACATATTGGAACCAGAATAATAAGTTCAATATCATATCAGACTTGGTGGTATAAAGTTAAAATACCATGTTAATGCACATTCAGAACAGAACCTGTTCAACACATTGATGGTCACATTCTTATGGCGGTGGTCTGAAGGGGGGGAGCTCTTTGTGTACGGCCGGTCAGGACAGCGTAGGGCGGCCTTGGTCTTTCCAAGGATCTGCTTGATGTACATTTCTTTGAGCCGGGCCTGACTCACCCTGACACGCTCGCCAAATTAACAGGCTCCTTCTCTCAGGCCATGTTGAGATTTCCAGACCAGACAACAACAACAAAAAAGATGGTTTCCTGATAAAACTGGTCTGTCGCAGGGATGCAGCGATACCCCTTTGACACTTCAACTCCAAAAACAAATTAAAGAGAATATTAAAATGACATCATCAATCAAGTCATAATCTCCATTGATTTCAAAGTCTAAGCAGAAATATTGCTTAAACAATAGCTGTTTGTAGGGGAATTGTAATTATTGATTTATGAATAAAATGTGTGCAGTAACACTTAACCGTCAGAATATCAAAATGATCTTCAGAAATGGCAGCTTACAACCTTGTACCAAATGCTCTTGTTGCAAATTGAAGACATGAGGCCTAGATTTCAGGGGCAGATTCAGGCTTTTATAAAAACGCACCAGGAAAGATTCGATTGCATTTCAAGCATACTCCTAGAAAGGATCCTGATTCCAGATTGCTATAAATCCCCTCACCTGTTGGTCCTACTTGTTCCCATGGCACCAATGATCACTGGTATGGGGGCAGGGTCGGAGGACAGACTCTGTCCTGCTCCCAGAGATCAGGTCTTCCAACATGGAGGTTGTTTTTGAGTTACTGCAAAGAGGAGAAGAAGTCAATTTAGCCCACATCAGCGCCTTTAAGTTCATCCCTCCATCCATTATCTATATCACCCAGCCATGGAAGGTCACGGGGAGCCTGGAGCCAATCTCATTTGACATTTGGCGAGAAGCGGGGTACACCCCCTGTACAGGTCCCCAGCATCGCAGGTTCAAACCCAGAACCTTCCTCCTGTGAGGCGACAATGCTTATCAAATTGCCTTAGGAAAACTATCTTCCATACTTCGGATTATTTAATTCCAGATGGACTGACTGTGAATCAGACCGAGGAAAGGCACTTTGATAAACACAACATTTTCTTGAGCTAATTTTTAAACCTCATCTGATATAGTTTCATCACTGTTCATCTCCTTGCATGTCTAAACATCATGCTGTGGGTCTGTGTTTCTAGTCTGGCTGTTGTGTGTTTTACTAAATTAAAGATGTGGATTTAGACATAATCCATGGTTTGATTCTGTGAAATATCTTAAGGAGCTGTGACCTTGTCTGACCCTGCTCTTGAGAAAACATACAGCTATGAAAGGATTATCTTTTCATAAGTCTCAAGTCTTACTGTGTTATTCAGAGATATATATATTTGCGGGTCTGAAATCATGTTGCACATGTGGGGGTTTGTGGTCGTTTTTCATCTACATGATTAACACACCTTAATTATATACACATGCATGGTAAACCAGACACTATAGTACATTGTTGACAACTTTGATTCCATTTCAAACACCTTCCTGGTTCAGAATTTGGGCTCATGTTGGAAAAAATGGACACATCTGGCACCATAATGTGCCTCAAAATCTTTCATCTACAATCTTTCATTTGATTCCGGTCTGACTACAACTTTCGCACTGCACCAGAGCCCAAAACTGCCCTCCTGTGACAAAGTACAAGCCCAACGGCTTTTCTCAAGAATGATCCTGAGCCTTAAGTGACATGGGCACAGCTGGAGGGGGTTTATTTTTGTCCAGAAATACAGAGAAAATCCTTTCACATAATCGTTTCAGCTTAACACAAAGCAGATGGTAAATACAAGCTGAAGGTTGAAACAGGTTGTAGCTGTTTGTTTTTGTCATTTCTGTCTACAAATCATGCATTTCATATCATTTCAGTTAGTTTCAAAATAATTTGCACCTCATCAGGAGGTGATATGATCTATCTTCCTTTACAATGACACTCGTACAAACATATCCCATTCTCCATGTGTACGTACTGCACTTGAGGATTATATATTTACGTTTTGTGTGTGTATGTCTCCACACAGGTGTGTTTTGTTTTTGTATCTATAAAAGGAAGATGCAACCGACCAACAATCCAATCATCAGTGATGATTCCATTTTGGTGCAATGGTGCTGAAGCTGTGTTCCAGCAGAGGTGAAACACGCTCACGATACAAAACAGCTATTGGTCACCAGGTAAAAACCGAGGGACATTCACTGGAGCTTGTTTCCATAGGAACATGACTCCTGTGGCATTTGAGGGATGGAGTGGAGAGTCATCAGACGGGGGGGAGGGAGAGTATACAATATTAAGTGCTCTTATCACATGAGTCAGAGCGGGAGAGAGAGAGGGGATTGAAAGTACAAGAAAGAGCAGCAACACAATGTCTACATTTGATTTTAAATAGATTTTAAGTGAGGTGAAATAGTCAACGGTTAATGTAGACTTCTGTGATCCATATTACGCAGTAGATATTAAAATGAGAAGAGGAACATATCTGTTTGCTTTATCAGACATAGTTTCCATATGATTTGGCCTCACTCCCATTAGAAACTTTTTTAATGATTTTAAAATGTTTTAACACAGTTTAACCTTAATTTTGATTACTACCATTGACCGTATTAGATTTTAAATAGTGTGTTTGTACAGCTAAAATTTAATTGTCTGATTTTGGAAAGAATATTTTGAAAGAATAAGCGATTTAAAGACCAACAGCAAATGCATTGAAAGAGGAATTAATCATGAATTTAACTGACCATGGTTTGTTGCAGCTACTCTGCAATGTACATATGATTGGTATGCATATATTTCCATGTGTGCCGTCTATGTAGCCATATTGTATGTGTGTGCAATACTGCTGTGTTACGGAAGTCTTTTACTGTATCCCTGCATTACTGAGTTACCTTCCTAATCTCATAAATCACAGATTAATAGTCAGTCATAATCTCTCACACTAAAATAAGAAAGGTCGTTCTGTAACAAGTGACTTCCTGGAGATCTCCTGACTGTTAATCCCAAAACAGACTCACAGAGAAAGACAAAGACAAGCAGGTTGGGTGGGGGGGACTGGGATTAAGATGCAATAGTGTCCATTTCCCTTAAATACTTCAACAATGTCCCCTGATGACACACTATTACATCATCCATGAAAATAAGTTATACTTTCAGTGTAAATACCTGAGATTTTTGTCCTGATATGGCATCTAGTGGATCAAATATGGGAGGTCATACACTCTTCATAACTGGTCACTGAATAGAGGAAATTCTCATGACTGTTTATAACAGATTTGTATAAAATTGCAAGATCCCTTGGCAAATTGGAATATGTAGTTTAAACATGCTTTCTGCTTTAAACAGCAAATCTGACTGTCAATATTATTGTTTAAACCTACTGGCATTCAAAGCCCAGAATAAGCCTCTTACATTCATTTTGTTAAGGGAAGGATAGTATCTGAGAAACATTTGTGATGTGATTAATCCAAGCTAAGGATCCCTCTCACTTATATGACTCGTGTTAAAAGTCCTAATTAATCATAAATAGTTATATATATATTTATCATCATTCCACTGAGAAGGTTTACTTCACGTCATTCTTTTTTCTTTGTTAAACA
Organism: Scophthalmus maximus; assembly: GCF_022379125.1. Classification (NCBI taxonomy): domain Eukaryota; kingdom Metazoa; phylum Chordata; class Actinopteri; order Pleuronectiformes; family Scophthalmidae; genus Scophthalmus; species Scophthalmus maximus. The sequence continues at coordinate 6,337,860 of NC_061531.1, read as the reverse complement.
AGCGTGTGCTGTGAAAACTGATCAATAAGTCGCCTGCACGGTTTCACCTCTGCTTGTCACGAGCCAGCCCACAGAAAAGCAGTCAGCCATGCCCGGATTTATTCCCACACTGCCATCACGTCCCAGACAACTTCCATCTTGGTTTCGCGTCAGAAACGATTTCAGTGTTTTTCCCCAGATTGCCCTATTTTTACCTTTGCAAAACATCTTATATTTCATGCGACAGATCATGTGACAGGTGCAGATGTTTATAGATCAGTTGGAACACATGATCACGTTGCCACTTGTCAAAATGTAAATCATCCCAGTGACACATTTAAAAGTAAAGACATGTAAACTAAGTTAGAGAAAAATTCTCATTTATTTATTCATTTAATTGTTTAAATCCCATTTTAGGATTAAATACTTTGGACAGATAGGGCCCCCCACAATTGCATTTTATCATCTGCATCTCATTAAGTCATCTATAGCTGGTCCTAAAAATGCCATCAGTCCTGTCTTGAGTGAAATACAAGTGTAAGTCAGATTGAAATCATCGAGGCAAACTACATTGATAATGTTTCCCGCAACTATTAGGTTGTTCTAAACTAAAATTTAACACTAGTTGTACATTTTGACCACATTATGAGTAAATTATAGCAAACATACAGTTTGCATAAAATACTAGAATCACAGCCCTGTTTAACAGTTTCCCCATGTGTGTAACAAGCTAAAAATTCATTTTTTCACTTTTCTCTGTTTACCCTAACCCCTGGTACCTGGTATCATTGGGGATATATTTCCTTTTGGATGATTTCAAGGTGTTCCAAAAACAAAGATTAACTTTGGAAACGGACCGGAAGCTTGAAAAAATAGGAGAGAGTTGTTTGTGTGTAACGTATCACACCACGTTTGTTTGAAGCAAATCAACCAGTGTGCCGCAACATCATCGCCTTGCGGCACATCTTACACCTGCTCTGTCCTGACATGCTTCCAGGTGATGAAGGAGTACGACTGTTTACTTGATCATACTGTGTGCTTTTTTTTTCTTCTGTCTGACGCAGGAGAGCATGGTTGTAAAATATGTATATTCAACAAATATATTACTTTATCACTCAAACTATTGTTGCGTACATGTGCTGATACCGAAAAACACTTTTATATCATTTTGATTTGGTTGATCATAAGTGATACTCACCCCCCTCCCCCCCCAAGTTAGTTGTTCTGTCACTTGGTTGTATTTTGAATTCCTTGTGCAGCTCCACTTCTTAAAATCCCACTTTCACTGTCCAGGGCCAAAGTCCCACATCCTTAGACCTCCGTGGTTTGTGATCCTTTCCCCTTTTAGTTTCTTCTTCATCACTTCTTGTTTCATCCCTGTTGTTTCTCTCTTTTAATCCCGCATTGTCCTCCGCCGCCTCCTTCACTTGATGTAATCCTGTCTGTGCGCACGCTCCCTTGCATACTCATGCACCCCTTGCTGAAAATGCTGTGTCAATCTCCCCTGTGCAGAGCATGGGTTCGGAGGGGAGGTGGGGGCAGAGGAGAGGAGAGGATGAGAAAAAAAGGCAAAGAGAGAAAAGGAGAGTAGATGAGACTACTAAGCATGTGTAGGTGTTGCATAAAGCCTGATGTGCCCATGTAAGCGAGCGAGAACCCATTTGAGTCATGATTTCTATGGTCTCTTTGAGGAACGGCAGAGATGATACCGCTAACAGGTGGGAGACAAAGAAAATGTTGGGGGGGTTTGGAAACAAAGTGGTCGAGAGGCCAATAGTTTAAAACTGTGCACCACCACAGTGATTACAATATAAGATAGGATAGACTTTATTGTCCCAGTGGGAAATTTGTCTTGGGCATAATACACACAATACACACATCCAAACACATTCAGATATGTCAACAGAAACAAAAAATACATACGTCCATTCAACTGCACACGCCCGTTTGCATAGTCATCATAGAAAGGCAAACACATTACAGTAATACTGGGATGAACAACAACAAGTAATACAGGGGTATTTCTGGCCTGTAAAACAACAACACAGTCAAAACACCAGAGCCCCACAGCTCTGTTAGCACCGACATTGCACTTGAAGTGCTGTCTTGTTGCAGCAGGGCACCTCTCACATCTTGTGATCTGTCCGTAATGGATGCAAGGTGGGAGGACCGTCATTTGATTGACCTTTTATTGCAAGTGGTGAGCAAATGTGACCTGTGGCTGGGCAAGACTTCTTTCGAGTCAACAATGTTCGTGGAGGATTTCGAGCACGCTGCTCACTCTTTTTCAAGGCAATCGGTTTCCGAGATTTTTTTTTGAAGTAAGATCAACTTGTCGGGTTTTGCAGTAGTAAATGTCCGGGTCTCATCCAATGATCGGTGATGTCGCACCACAAGTAGCAATGCCAAGGCCCACGTACAGTCAAAAGTCGAAGTCACAAGCAATAACATGAAAGAAGTCAAAACCAAATCTGCCGTTTTATGCACGTTTGTCCCTGTTAGCACGTCAGATTATTGATGTATTCTCGGAGAGAAATTGAATGTTGTGGCTAACAGATTCCTTCGAATCTGAATTTGTAATGTGAAGTTGAGCAGTTTAAACTCAAGCAGTGCATTATCTCTAACGAATGACCATGTCTCTCACATTAGTATCGTGTTTGAGTGTTACATTCATATATTATTTTCTTTTCCCGCCATTGAGGTAATCATTACAAGTAAGTGTTTGGTCATTCTGCTGGCTAATGAAGAGTGACTGTCTCACTGTGCTCTGATCCCCAGAGACACATGCTAGATTCATTTAGAAATGTCTTTATCCAGAATCCACATTTTGAAACCTGAATTGTGTAAAAACTGTTTCCATGGAAACCTACCCACCTCTTGCTCACCCGCTTCCTTCTGCCTTCTAAATTATAGGAGAGGGGGGCTTCTTCTATTCAAAATACTGTTTGTTGAATAGGGAAGTGGGTGTTACATCTGCCAATGTGACAATTTCACAGCATTGTTGGACTGCCAACTTTCATCAGGACAAACGGCCAAAAAGATCTAAATATGAACGATAGGTACAGCTGGTTATTACAGGTCAGCCACACTGGGCAGTAGTACTACCCACAACAGAGAAATGTAATGCCGTTATTCACCATTTCTCTGGATTCTTTATGGAGTTAGAAGAAAATATGTCTTTGTCAATATGCACCCAACCCTTCCTTAGTGGAGGGAAATCCACTGTCTTCAACTGCTTCCCAATTAATAAAACAACTTTATCATTGGTACATTGATAAATAGGCCATCATCCATTATAGTCAAAGCTTCCAGATGAGAGGAGTTTGAACAGAGTCAGACACTAAATAACATGAGTGCCAACACAGACGGGGCAGACTGGACTGTGTGTGTGTGTGTGTGTGTGTGTGTGTGTGTGTGTGTGTGTGTGTGTGTGTGTGTGTGTGTGTGTGTGTGTGTGTGTGTGTGTGTGTGTGTGTGTGTGTGTGTGTGTGTGTGTGTGTGTGTGTGTGTGTGTGTGTGTGTGTGTGTGTGTGTGTGTGTGTGTGTGTGTGTGTGTGTGTGTATAAATAGCTGATAATCAGGCCCGTGTGTCAGATTAGTTTCCCATAACCTTTTGCTCAGCACACCCTCATTACGATATAGCATACGCATGTGTCAGCGCTGTCCAGAGGATGTCCTCTACGGTACATTTCCTGCTCTCTGTCACAAATGTGAGACTAATGAGGCATCACTTTAGCGCATATGGTGCATATAGATTAGCAGCGTTATAATTTCTTTTCATTGCATATGTATCTCTCTCACCATCTCGTGCATCACATTTCTTATAATATGAACACTTGTGCTTGAGAAATACTCAACTTGAAGAAACTAGAGTCAGATAAAGATGGGGGGCCAAGCTCTGAAGATGCTTCGGGGTGTATGAAGAGGCTGGTGCTCTCGGTCGGTGCGCGGTGCCCCCTCACTTCTCTGCACCACCACAGATGCACTCGAAGTAGGCTGAAAGCATTTCCTCTGCAATCTTAGGTGTCCTGTGCTTATTCTTCTGCATCAAACACGAGAGTGGGATGCGGGGATCGCGTTAAGTGTGATGTCAGAATTTGGCTAGGATCTGTAGGTTATTGTGAGAGGGAGGAAGAATGAGGAGGAGGGAGGCGGTGGGATTTCATAGGAGGGGCGAAAAACCCAGTGATGAGAAATGGAGGGTGAGTTATTCACCGTGAATCACGGAGCAGAATTAGGAGGAACGGGAGGTAGGTGGAGCAGTCAGAAAATGTCACGGGACAGTTAGGAGGGTGGAGGGTATTTAAAAACATTGAAAAAGCATGAAGTTCAGTTATGCCAAAAGTTCTCACTGGATAAAAGTCCCATGTTTGCAGTGGGATGCAGACTTAGATTCCTGAAGCATCAGTAATCAGACATTTGATTTTGGAAAAGCAAATGTGTGATTGTCTGATTGTGGCATTTGAACAAAGAGTCTTTTTACTTCAAGAAAAACATTTGTGATAATCTTAAGGACTTAATTTTAGTCTCATTTAGACTAGAACAGAAACAGAAACGGCCCATCACAGAGCTGGAGGAGACTTATGAACCCCCCCAGTGTATAATGAGATATTTTCAAATAGAGTCTGTCACAGATGATTATTAATCATTCACTATGGGACACAATTACAAATACATTCCACTAGTTTCATCTGCTTGGATCATTTCAACGCAGTCTGATTACATTATTAAATTTACACATCTAATCACATCAAATATAGCCTGTATTCATTTTATACTATCTCTAAGCCAAAAGATAGGTAAATGTTGGTGATTGATAGATAGATAGATAGATAGATACTTTTTATATTTATAAATTTATAAGGTATTGAATCAAATTGACTATATCTACATGAAATTAACTCTTAAGTTTTAGCAGTTTAGTAAAATAAGCTACTCTGACTTGTTGTGTTTAAAAAAGGAAATCATTTCAAGTACTTTCCTTTATTGAAAAGTCTACTCGTCTAATACTTTATTAGCTGCAGCCTATCGCCATCTGCTGTTTCCTAAGGGTAGTGTTTATTGAGGATGACCCACCGGACCCAAGTACAGAATCCGACCAAACCTCAAAGTAGCATCAAGTTAGCCAGAGAAATCGAAACACGACGGATATGTAGGGACTTTGCCTTCCAAATAAAACGAGAACTTATTTTTAACAAGTCCCCAGACGATAGTTATAGACACCCAAGTATACGTCGAGTTCCTTCGTGGTACAAGTGCATTTCACAGAGAGAAAATGCTGAGTTTTAAGTTGTAAACGCTAGACGAAAAGTGCGCGTGTTGAGCATTTGCGGGTTTTACTTTACTTTGAAAACCGGAAACTCGCACATTCGACGGATCCGGGTGAGGTTGACGCTGGTTCCTGCTGCGTGAGCTGTCAGCCACGTCACCTCCTCTGGACCAACTTTCCTCCTGGACCGCTACACACACACACACACACACACACACACACACGCACAGCTGACTTTGTGAGCGGAGTCAACACACACACACACACACACACACACACACACACACACACCCTTCACCTGGAGTCCTGCTGGCGTTTTTGTCTCGCGTTAATTTTGTTTTGTAAAGTTTGTGTGCGCTTTTTTGTTTCTTCTTCTTCTTCTTCTTCTTCTTTTTTACGGCAGAACGACTCTCGCCCTGTCTCCTCGGGGACGCGTGAGGCCCGCGAGCTTGCAGCGTCCACACGTTTGCTGTCGAAGCGCACACGTACAAACAACATGAACGTCTTTCGTCTGGCGGGTGACGTGTCGCATCTGGTGGCGATCATCATCCTGCTGCTGAAGGTGTGGAGGTCCAGGTCCTGTGCCGGTAGGCTCGACACTCGACACACCGCCGCACTTTGACCCACCGGGGGCTGTTGGTGGCTGCTGTGACCCCCGCGACCTCTTCGTCGCGCCACTCGCAGCATCAGGACAGATACAGCGGCGACACGATGCTGCAGGCATCGGATTTGTGTGACATACTATTCGGTTTTTGCACAATGGCGAGTGGTTCTGCACGAGTGGAAGCGACGTGGCAATGTGAACCGAGCTCCGTGCCGCCTGCTCCACCTATTACACCGCAGCCCGAAATCTGTTAAGACTAACCAAAGCTGCACTACAGCCATTTAACCACAAAACTGTTCAGGACCAGTACATGACAATTGTCTGTCTTCTGGGGGTCCACTCTGGGGGTCATCTCTGGGGTCTTCTGTTGCAAGCAATGCCCCATCTCATTGTATCGATTTCCTTTTCTTCTGTCTTTCTTTAGGCATCTCTGGGAAGTCTCAGGTGCTGTTTGCACTAGTATTCACCACCAGGTACCTGGACTTGTTCACAGTCTTCATTTCTCCCTACAACACGGTCATGAAGGTAAGTGTGGAGATCACACACACACACACACACACACACACACACACACAGTTAAATACACTCAAGTTTACCCTTAACCCTAATCCCAGTGAAAACACAAACAGTTTTTATAATAAACATGTCAATCCAGATACACACACACACACAATAATTGTATCTGCACAAAGAGGCAGCAGAAAGTTAGACCTGCAGAACAGCCACCGACAGACCGTGATGTCTCACCATTACTGTTTCACTGGGTGTTCATGGGACGTTCACAACGTTCACAATAATGGATCCGTGGCCCTGGTTTCAGGTGGTGTTCCTGGGTATGTCCTACGCGACCGTGTACCTGATCTACATGCGCTTCAAGAACACGTTCAACTCGGACAATGACACGTTCCGCGTGGAGTTCCTGTTGGTGCCGGTCATCGGGCTGTCCTTCCTGGAGAACTACGCTTTCACCCCACTGGAGGTAAGTGCTGCAGAATGGGACGGGACAAAACATGTCCTGCATCCAGCAGTACAGTTGCTTAAAGATCCCCTCCAGTCACGTTGCATATTCGACAGTGATTGGTTTTCTGTATTTGTGACGTACCAAACCTTGCTTGGCCAGGATTTGTTTGAACTTCAAATTGCAGAGAAGTGAAACACAGAAATCTCCCCCTCCAGGAGAGGAATGTAAAAACACCTCTATAGTGACAACATTTGCTCAGATAAAAGTCCCTATAGTCAATGTCAGACATTTTAGAGGACAGAAACATTTTTTTGAGTGGAAGGGGACTTTAATGTACTGTGTATCATCATATTAATTTGAATTGAAACTTTGTCACCCTCCTGCCGATTCCTCCCAGATCCTCTGGACCTTCTCCATCTTCCTGGAGTCGGTGGCCATAATGCCCCAGCTCTTCATGATCACCAAGACCGGCGAGGCGGAGTCCATCACCACCCACTACCTGTTCTTCCTCGGCCTCTACCGAGCCCTCTACATAGCCAACTGGGTGTGGCGTTACCACACGGAGGGCTTCTTTGACCAGATCGCGGTGGTGTCGGGCGTTGTGCAGACCATCTTCTACTGTGATTTCTTCTACCTTTACTTCACGAGGGGTGAGTGACAACGATTGTAAAGGGGGACGATCTAGTGTAACGACTTTTAGCTTCAGGAGGATTGTGGATGGGATCCCTTCAGATCAGTGGGGAAAATCTAGAAGCTAACTATTATTATTCGCAGTGTTGTCTTTAATCTTTATATTCCTTGTCTATGGAGCTGCAATAACAGGTATTTTCACCTTTCTTGAGAAATTGCTCACTTGCTTAATTTAAGATATCATAAAGGATCACAAATGCTCATTATAATTGATTAAACTAGCCCAAACTTTTGTCTTTTATGGCCAAAAATACCCAAACCCAGATTTAATTTGAATTATATGAAGCAAAGGTAGTGAAGCAAAATTCAGTATACGGACACAGTGCAGTACGCTGCCAATGTATCAATCAGACAACTGTGTTGTTATTAATATGTTGTCTCTTGGGAGATGTGTAGTAATGAATCCTGCTTTTTCAGTTGAGGAGGTTAAGTATTATTCGACGCAGCAGTTATAGCAAAGAGTACACGAATCTGGTCAGGTGACTGGTGTTTGGTGTTTGCTCACCTGGTAAACAGAGGAAAAAGTGAAATGTTTAGGTCTCAGACTAAAAAATCGAATTCTCACTCCTGGTTTGTCCTCCCTCTTTGTTCGTCCTCCCTCTTTGTTCCCTGTCTGTGTGCAGTGCTTCGGGGAAAAGGGAAGATGAGCCTGCCGATGCCCATTTAACACAGAAGCCTGCGTCGTACCGGCCACCCGACCCGGCCCTTCATCTGTACGCGTGTTTTAGAAAAGGGACTAAAGGTCTGCTTTCATTCTCTAGACCAAAATGATTTCACCTCTACATATTGAATTTCTGTCTGACTGGTAGTTTCTTGAGCGAGTCTTGTGTGCGTTTGCGAGTGTGTGTGTACGTATGTATGTGTATAAGTTTGTGATGCTTTTTTTTTTATTTTATAAAATGCAAACGTGACACTTGAAGTGTGTCCCTGAGTGAATAACACTTTGGAAACTGTATTTGTCCTTACTTTTCCCTTTTAGGTAGCGAGAGGATGAATTCACAAAAATGTGCCTGAAGTTGACAGAAGCATTTTTGTACAGCACTCTGTCAAATTGTGTGCAGCTTTAGTTTTCAGACCCAGATCCAGTGTTGAAGCTAAAAGAGTGCCCAGACACTTCTATTCACCACCACATTTGCCAAACTCAGTCTTCCCCGACATTTCTAGTAAAAAATTGTAGTATTTGTTAATGTGTTCTCTATAATCTTCCACAGTGTCTTCCTCCTGTGGTTCTGTAATGAGACACTTCATAAATAACTGTCTATTATGTGCAAACATTATTTTACTTATCGCAGAGAATGTTAACTTTTGAGTGTTTCCTATTCTGCGTCGTCTTTTTGTATTAAAATGTATTTCTTCATGGGAGGAAAAAAAGGGCTAAACATTATTGTGGAGTTTTGTCGTACCTCTCCTGTTGTGTCAGTGAGTAAAAATGGGAAAATGGCATTAAAGCGTCTTGAATTTCTGGAAAGGTTTTGATTAAAACTGTTAAATGTGTTACTGACAGGGAGTTGAATCGCACACCATTTCTATGACATTACTTTTATTATAACATGCGGCTTCACTCAACTCAAAGGTGTGGTTTTGTTCTATATTGCCCATTCACGAGGACTGACACATACCAGGATGTTTACGTTTCTCTCTGCACACTCCCCTTACACACACACACACACACACACATTAACAGTATGGTCTAAACATACTGGTGCATTGTGGCAGCGTTAAAGAATGATAGAATTAGATGAATAATACACAGTGGCAGTTATTTCACAATTAATCACCTCTATGTTCATAAAAGACCAGACCCTCTATTTCTTTGTATCCTGGAAAGAAACCACCGCATTTCCTCGCAGATCGAGAATCCCATCAGTGCAGGAATGTTTTGCGGTGCTTGTACAACACCTTGCTTCCCTCTCTCACAGCGCCTCCCACCGCCTTCGCAGCTGAACTGATGGAGAGCGGCGATGCTGCCAGAGCTGCTGCCCTCTCCACCACCTTCACCGTCTTCACAGCTTTCCCTTTCCCTTTGTCCTTCCCCATGATGCCTGCCCCCTCGGCAGCACCTTTCCCCAGCGCAGTCCCCAGCTCGCACCAGAAGAGCCTCTCGGCCCTGGTCCTGGCCTCTTCCTCCTCCCTCCTACTCCTCCTCCTCTCTAACTCTGGCCCCTGCTCCTCTATGACTTCAGCCACCTTCTGAGGAGACTCCAAGTTTTGTCCCCTTTCTCCCAGAATCCTCTCTTGTGCCTCCCCGATGGCCCTCTCGGCCTCCTTAAACATCTCGTTGCTATAGACACCGCCTCCATTGTCCGCCACAATCTTGTCTACCTTCTTCAGGAGCTGTACGACCTGTTGTGTGCAGCCTGTGGTCTTGTCCTGTTCACTGTTGTCAAAGACATGATAGCCTCCTTGGCAGCTGCTGACAAACTCCTGCAGCTCATTGCTCTCCTCCAGGAAGTCTTTGGTGCATTTGCCCCGCAGCTGGTCCCCCCAGGTGAACAGCACAACGGCGAAGCTGGTGGCTTTCGGCCCGAATGTTGCCTTGATCCACCCCAAGGTGTCCCTCTCTTCCTGTGTGAACCTGCCGGGCCGCAGGGTCACCAAGAAGGCGTGGGGACCCGGCGAGGACAGCACAACGCACCGGCCCACCTCTGCCATGACCTCCCGAGGGGGCAGCAGTGTGTGGGAGAACCCTGGCGTGTCGATCACAGAGATGCTGCGCCCGTTTACTGTCCCGGTCCGTCTGCTGCACTGTGTGGTCACAGAAGATGGGGAGGTGTCGACACAGAAGGCGGTCCTGCCCAGGATGGTGTTGCCCGAGGAGCTCCTGCCTGTTCCTGTCCTGCCCAACAGAACGAGCCTCAGGGGGTCGGCCTCTGACGATGGTGCTGACGCTTCACCGACTGTGGCACAAGTACAGTCTTAGTACATGCACTATTTTAGAATGTCAGATTCTCATTCATTCTTAAATTCTTATTTCTTATAATTATTGTTATTTAGGCTTGTTTAGGTTGTGTGTATGATATTTATAGAAATAGTTATTATACACAGTGCAGTGGCACAGTGTCGCTCTGATCGTCAGTCAAAGTGCGATGACTAGTCGACATACCTTCACGTGACGCAGCATTTTCGGAGGATGACATCCTGTGTCGGTGAAGCTGGGATAAAAAGCCTTGGGGTAATTCGGTAAATGAAGATACTCGTGAGATTCCGTGTGTTTTCGCTCCGACTCAGATGCACTTTTTGATTTCCACTGTCAATTAATTTGCCACCAAAGCGCCGTCATCATCGGAGCAGCTGTCTGTCGCGGTCCTGGAATGAGCAGAGCGATGCTCCGCGCCGCATCCCACTATGAAAACTAAACAAACCAGTGAAACTACAAAACCAAAGAGGAAAAAAACAGCAAACAGCAAACAGCTGTTCACTAAGATGTCACCACCGTTAATTGTAATCATCACCCTATGATGAGTCGTACTCAAATCTAAAAAGCCCAAAAGATTCGGTGTGGTTTGTGATGTGACCACTAGGGGGCGGTATAAACTCAACATTCAACATATCACTGGTGCGGTTGGCGACATCTACTGTTTAATGAACAGGGTTAGAAATGTCACTACTGCTTTATTTTTCATTATTCGTTATTATTTAATCAAAGTACCACAGTATTAGCTTTTCAAAGACTGCAAAAAAACAACAACAACAACAACAACACCCATTTTACGGAATTGTATGCATTAAATAGGTTTGTTAACTAAAAGGCGTAAAAATTGCTTTGTGCTGTAGTGAGATGATGGATTTTTCAAGTCGTAAAAACTGCTACTATAACTGTATTGATGCACAAAAGAAGCTCTACTGGACTGATCATTAGAACATATCAGCTACAGGTCCAGAAAAGTGCAAACCACATGCGTTACTCTAGTTGCAATGATGCATTAGATGAATCACTGATGTTAACTGTGCAAGTGGACACTGACTCAACATTAGTGATTGAGGAACTAGTCTTTTCCAAAGCAAAAAAAAAAAGAAGAAGCTAACTTAGATGTTCCTCTATGAATCAATGGTGTGCAGCCTGCAGAAGTTTCATGATGACACAAAGTTCAATGTAGGCTGTCAGTTGAGTCGACATCAGGACGAACTGTTGGACGGTCTGTCCCACTCCACCTGGTTCCTCGCTTGAAAGCTGGTTCCCTTGATGGGAGCCAGCTGAGTCTCTGTATCCTCCGGCACATCCCCACCAGTGGCACTCAACACGGCATGAAAGGCTGACATGTCCTGTCCTTGTAGTGCCATAGTCGCACCGGCTGTCTCGCTCACATTGCTGTCGTTGCAGTGCAGGTCGGGTTGCGAGAGACACCCAGCTCCGCTGATCAAGCCGGAATTACCTAAGTCGAACAAGGTGTTGTTCTCGTCAATCCCCAGCCCGAAGCTCTCCAGCACGTCAATTACCGACAGTGTGGGTGGACCGGTGGGGGCCTCCTCCTCGATAAGACTCAGTGTAGGCAAGATGTCCACCAACTCCGCCATCTCCATTGGTCGGATGACCTCAGTGATGGAAGGGAAGTCCTGCTCGCCGCTGTAAGACTCCTGCGTGTCCAAAACTATAAACCCTGCATCCAACTGTGCCACAGCAGCGGGCTCTAGTCCAGATTCAATTAGAGCACTTGCAGACAAATCCGACGGACCAAGGCTTGTCAATTCTGCGCTCGACTGGGCACTGATGTCGACAGGGTACCCTCCCTTCGCGACGCCCTCCACCAACACCAGGGCTGCCTCTTCGGGGACCACCATGATTCCTGTTGGAGCGGAGACCTCAGCGCTGACAACATTCGGTGGAGTCGAACTGACTAAACTCTCTGAGAGGGAAAACAGAGAACATTTTCATTCACAGCATCATTTAGGCTGAAGTAAGTGAATCTAGAGTCTCTTGTTACAACAGCAATCATTATTGACAGAGCAAAGGCAACAGTTTCTCAATAATAGTAGATGATGGTCAAGCCCAAACCTTCTCCAGATTTGCCTTAAATTTTCCAAAAACCTGCTTCACTATTCGACCCTTTTTTCTGTTGTTTGGTTAAATATAGTATGTACTCAAAAGCTGATTGCTTTAGTTGCATTTGGTACTTATTTACATAACATATGGTTAAGAAATATATGCCATATTTAAGGTATCTCTTTTTACTAGGCCAGTCTGATCTCGAATTTTATTTTTTTGTTTCTTTCACAGCTCCCTGTGACCAACATTATATATATGGATATGCATCTGAATGTTTTTATGCAAGCAAGAAATTAACAATTATTTCAGTTTTGTAGCTTTACAGAATGTTCGTTTGTACCTGTAATGGCTCTCTGTGCCTGTGTCCGATTGGGCCACGTCAGTCTGGCAGTCAAACTCTCCTCCTCTTCCTCACCATCTGGACGTGGCGGCGGGTCGCCTCCCATCACCAGACCCAGAGGCACTGCCCCCACCCACTGCTTGGACCGAACGCACTGTAGACAGTCCATAATCCAGCGAGCATCCCTCCACACCACATCCAGACGCTAACAAGACAAGAAAATACAGGTCCTTGTATCTTATCAATGTCGCCCATTGAGCCTGTATTAATCAGAGAGTAGGAGATGAGGAGAACGAAAAGCAGACCGAAGAAGAATGTTCAGCTCTAAGACAACTGAGATGTGGATAGCACCTGCGACTTAGCACCGATAAGTCTGCGCAGCTGTTCTGCTTCCATGACCTTACATGGGAAAGCTCGGTGATGCGGTTCAGCCTCTCGCGGGCCTCCAGCACCTCCTTGGTGTCCAGCGCCTCCCGCAGAGCCTGCTGGGCCAGATGTGTGTCCAGCTCCAGTCTCACCCAGGCCTGGCAGTACTGGGACAGGAAGTCCCGTTCATATGTCCAGAAGTGAACTGGGGATGAGACAGATGTAAAAAGAAAAATCACTATATCGAAACCGGGGGGGGGGTTGCCATTGCCTTAACTTAGCTCCCTGTTTATGAAACACTGCAGCACTTTTGTAATCCCAAATCTATCTACTCCACCTACCCAGCTCAAAGATCTGCAGAGGCATCGTGAGGCCAGGCTCCTTGGTCCCCTGCAGGGGCCAGTAACTGGAGCTGAAGTCCTCACTGGGAGGCAGCAGCAGCAGCATGGACAGATTGTCTCCAAACTGCAGCAGCTCGTGAGTGTACACACCGTACTGGTAGGCCTGTCGGGGGACACCGAAGAACTTTCATTTCAATATGCCTGCGCAAGTTATCCCAGAGAGCAATATGATGAATGATGAAATTGTATAAACACTGACAAACCAGTCCAGTTCACAGCAGTCCTTCATAAACATTTCATAACACAAGTGTTTCGGAAGGAGAATTTTTTTAATGTGGCAGTTTGAAATCATTTTTTTTACCCTGTAGAGGGGGATGTTGAGCTTTGTCAGGAGATGTGTGATTGCTGCTCTCAGAGACCTGATCAACTCCAGCAGCCCAGTGCTCTCCATTAGGGTTTCGTCCTCGCCGTTCAACAGGTTCTGAACACTGCCACTGGTCGTGGTGTAAACATGACTCTGGAGCCACGCCCACTCCTCTCTGTCACAACAATGCAGTAAACTAAACATTACTATGAAAGGCATTATAAGTAAGGCCAGATGCTGCCCCCGGAACAAGCAAGGTTAGGAAAACAACAACAACAACAACTGTATCTTTGCATTTTATGGCCCAACTGATTGCATACTAGGTATGTCTGTGAAGAGCATATCTTATGTTTCTGGATGGATTTCCTTCTTCCTCTAACAGTACATGATATTTTTTAACATGCAAAGATGCGAGCAGAGGCCGCTGCCTTGGTGAAGACGAGTCCAGATGTGTTGAGAGTCAACTGCCCAAGAGCATCCTTTTTTTATTATTCCAGGAACTACCACCTTTGCAATATAGTTTTTAAAGCATGTGAGTTCTTTCTATAACACCTGCTTTGGAAAAATGCTCGTTCACAACAAAGTATGATTTGTACAATTGAATATGGACCACGACTGCTATGGTCTTTTGTCTCCGACCTTCTGCGGAGGCTGGCACCGTATATTACATGTTTACACCCTGTTACCTGGACACGTGGGCGTTGTGTCGGACCCGGGTGTGGCAGAGCAGATTGGGCTGCTTCTGTGGCACCAGGACTCTGATCTGTTCCAACGAGCTGCACAGTTTTAAGATGCCCACGTACAGACCTGGCTGGCCCCACTGAATGCTATGCCTGTGGAGGGACAGCTTCTCCTGGGGAACAGAGTGGAACAGGTATGATGTTGTTAAGATGTAATGTTTAGAGGCCTTTTATTCCCTGTGTTTCATTTTGTGTTGCCTCTGGGGTTAATTAATTCCAATGCATGTCCAGGGTTATTTTGAGTGGACAAAACATGGCTCGATAATTAAGTTGCGAAAGTGCGTACACTCGAGCAAAATCAGTGTTCAATATTGTCTGGTGCAGATAGCTGCTTGAGTGTGTCCATGATGTTAGATGTTGACCTTGAGCTGCTGAAAGAGCAAGTCCATGGCGTTGGGCTCGGGCAGGAGAGGAGTTCTATTGCGGTTCTTTTCCAGGCGGGCCAAGGGCATCCAGTGGAGTGGAGGGTCAGGGGGGCTTGGCATAGAGTAGACACGTTAGGTTAAGAATGAAATACAGCCAAATGAGATCATCATTGAAAAAAAAAAAATCAGTTTTAATAATTCCTTTTAGTATAACATGGCCAGTTTAACCCCACCATACAACAGAGTGGTTGGATATGCTTAAAAAACATAATTCTTCTTGTATGCTAAACAAACCCTGCATGATGCCTGATTGGCTTACCACTGCACTTGGGCAGGGGAGATTCTGATTAAGGGGAGTGATGTGAAGTGTAGCAGAGCGATTCAAAATTCACTCTGGTATATTTTGAAAACGTTTGTGTTACATATGAGTGTGGGCATGACTGCAAGCCGCTGAACGGTGAGTAAGAGAATGTCCTTTGAACAGAAGGCGGAGGTTAAATCCCCCTTTGATGCTTTGCGCTCTATGTGGAGGAAATAAAAACTGTCAGTGAGGGATTAAGAGAGTGTAACGAAATGCTGTGTCTAACCTCGGAGGATTTGGAAACGCCTTCAGTGTCACCAGTAGTACGTTGCCCTGCCGGTCTTTTAAGGGTTCGTAGTGCACCTGGCCCAGGTCCATTGTTCCCAGGGAAGACTGACAAAAGGGAAAGGTGGAGAGGTAAAACTGAGGCATGAGGATGAATAAATATGAGGACATGAGGGATAAATGCAGTGAATCTAAGGTTGTGGGGGTACAGGTATGCAGACTGAGATTGTGAATAGAGTGGGGAAAAAAGAAGAGTAGGCGGAAGAGGAGATGTAAAGAGGTAATTAAAATAGCAATTAACCCATTTTGATGCTTCTTATCGTGCAGAGTAAGCTGCTTAACTTCCTACCTGCAGCTGGGAAACGGCTCTTAAAATGTTGTGCCTGTTCTGAAGGAGGGAAGAGGGGGATGAATGGGCACAGGAGAGGGCCTGCTGGAGCCAGGGCACTTGTTGCCATGCACAGGACAACTGCGAGAAAAAAACAGGATTAACGCCTCATCGTTATATGCAGGTTATATCCATTTTAAATTGCAATTCACACAAACTGATGAAATAAATGAGGAAATAAATGTGTTTGAATATTAAAACAAATCAGTGACTCCATATCTATTGAATTTGTACATGTTAGAATTTCTCAGTGTGGGTTGAATCTATGTTCTCTGTATCTACAGACAGTTCACCTTGGCAAACCAGAGGAAGTCATGGATGATGGAGGTGGAGCAGCACTGGATCTCCACCAGTGGGATTTGATCTTCAGCTGTCACCAGGATGTTTTCCTTGTGGTAAAACACAGTTGCCAAGTACACGCCCCTAAACAGGTCAATATTAGAAGAGACCAAAGAGAAAGGAGAACACGCAGATCAAATCAGAAGCAGACAAATTAAGGGGTTACTCAAATGTGTGTGTGTGTGTGTCTAAAGACATTGTTGTTGACTTTGCCCAGTACATGTGAGAGAAATCAGAGAATGTTCAACTCAAAGCAGCCTATAATCCTTATATATATATATGTATGTATATATATATATATATATATATATATATATATATATATATATATATATATGTATGTATGTATGTATGTATGTATGTATGTATATATATATATAAATTAAGAGCATTGAAATTACTTTTCAAAGATCAACCTAATAGTCCAGTACGAACCATGTTGTTAAATTTATCAGTTCTCTGATCATGCTTCTTATCATTTCTATAAGCGTTCCATTTTTAACACTTAATCCTTACTGCAAGTTATGCAAATTTAAGTTTGTGCCGATGTTCATAAAACATTTTCCTTCAAACCACCACATTTTGAATAATCTATGCAGTGTTCAACTACTTTTTTTTAAAAAGCGTTGCTTTGGTTCCTTGCAGTTACACCCTTTCCTACTTAAGAGCCGTCCCGTTTGTCCACTGTTAGGTACTAAATGTATGAATGTACTGAATGTGTTTGGCAGTGAAAAGCCTTGATAAATCACTTGCAAGACGCCACGATTCAGCCTGTTCAACCATCATCCTTCTCAAAAGAGGATGATGGTTCTCTTGTCCAACGTCAGCTGGCTTTGGCTCCACAAGCGGTATAGATATTGGATGGATGGATGGATTACAGATAGGGGTTTGGGCTCATCTAAACTGCTGTAATCGCAATCAGATTCAATACTGTATGTTACTCCTCAAACCCTCAAGGCGCACTGGAACAGGTAAGACAGATGGAGCGCTACCTTTGTAGGAGGCGAACAAACTTAGTGGCGGACTGGAACAGTTGTTTGATGCCTCGGGACACAGACAGACGCTTGCTGGGACTCTGGGGCTTCGAGGTCTCTGCGGATAGAAGGGGAGGAGGATCACGTGGGATGGGAAACACTTAATCTGCCAAAGTACATTCACTGCACACGCACAAGACATTTGTCTGGGTGAAGGTGGTGAAATAGTTTTCACTGAATTGAATAGAGGTGACGCGTGTCTAGTGCTGATATAAAATACTGTAGGGTAGGAATAAAATGCAGTAATGTGAGCAGATTTAGGTACTTATGAAACATCACAAAAGGGTATGCTGCAATGTCCCTGATATTCATGATGTTTTCTGACATTTCACAAAACACTAATATACATAGAATACTTGGAAAATAAAAGCAATTCTGATCTATTATACTGAAAAACAATTTGGGGGTTATGTAAATAGAAATATATGTAATACAAAAGGTGATTTCATGATAAATAAGTATATATCAGGGTAAGATTTCAGTAACATTCATGGACCCATCATTTTATGCTTGCTTATAAGAAACTAGGTGTAAATGATTCAATTGTTATATAAGACTTAGTGTTACCTATGCAGAATTCTCTGTAATGTGGTTCTCTGGCATCTTCCAGCAGTTTCTTCACCAGGCCCTCATGGTTTCTGAACTGCGACTTCACACCAATGCACTCTCTCCAACCTGCACAGGAAGCAAGAGAAAACCAAATCATTACTTTCATTTTCAGTCAATTATGCAAAATCTTCCAAGATATTAAGAACTCATCCATAGTCGAGTCCTGAGTATGGCTTTTTTTTTTTGGTCTCTGTGATCTCGTTTGCATGAGACCATCTGTGTTACTGTGACTGTGATAGTTTTGATGATGATTCATTCTGAGCTGCTAAAACTATGTCTCTGTTTGAGTTGGACATGAATTTCAGATTTCAGATAGATTTAGTTTTCTAACTGATAATGCAACATCCAGAACATCACTAATATCACTACCGTGGCTCTATTCCCACCCATAATATTTTTTGCCATTATTCTCCAATTCAAAAACTTTTTGTGAAATATTTTTGCTTCAGTTCACAGTATTAAGGGGGAAGTATCAGCGAGTGATGAAATGAGAAAGAGGGGCTGACATGCAAAAAAGATTATGAGTCAAATTCAAACTCAAAAGTGGCATTGGGTACAGTGCCCACTGACTCTCAATGACATTTTAAATTATTCTCTAATTCTAATCATTCGTTAATCTACTATCCACGAGTGGATTCACGTCAAGGATGAAGTCAGCCAAGTAATTTCATTACACACGGACAAAGAGAAAAACAAAACAATGGAGCCTGTATCGCAGTAGATAGTCCACATTCATCCAAGGTTGCAGTTCAGTATACTCACTGGAGGGGGCAGCGCTGACTGGAGTAGAGCACTGTGGTGGGCCCCATCCTTTCACATTGTAGGCACTCACTCTTACAAAGTAATGCACTCCCTGCATTTAGAGAAGCACCAGACAGCCAAATTATTACCATGCATTAACCTTATGAATCCTCCGTTGCGGGACAAAGAAATCACACACTACTCTCATTATTAATTCATCTGGTTAAGAAAGGTAGTTGTGCAGGAGAAGTGGTTCAGCGCAGTGGATGATGATTGGGGGGGAGATAAATACAGTCTGTGTGTGGGCCAAGAGCTGTTGTGTGTTTTTATTATATATGTGTGTGTGTATAATTACATGTCCCTAAACTATTTAAATATATGTTTGTATATATATATATATGTGTGTGTGTGTGTGTGTGTGTGTTTGCAGTTAGAAGCCGTGGATGTCCTGATGTATGATTTGCTGTATGTGTGTGCGTGCGCGTGTGAGCGCTGCATGACTTACTGCTGTGAGTCCCTTGACACTATAGGAGGGATTCTTGGTCTCTGTAACTTGGGCTGTGCCAAGGGTGCGTTTGAAGCTGTCTGAGGTGCTCCACTCCACTGTGAACACAAAACAATCACACTGACAGATTATTCTCTGGCTCTGCCCAAAACCCCCATAGGGGGGAAATAAGGATTTTAGTGTTTACATTGTCGGGAACTTGCTGTACCTGGGCTTAATCTACCCTCGGCTGAAACGTATGACATTTATGCAGCTTTAAAACTAAGCAGCAACAACAAAGAGGCAAACTAAATTCATTAGTATAAATCTTTTATACCTGCTGTCTGAAAGGATGTGTGAGACATTGATTGACTTGGACCATTGAAGTAAATATTCCATCAATTCCTTTATTTATCCATCATGCCTCCTTCCATTTTTAGTCATACCTCTCCGAAAGCCATCTATCCATTCATCCATCCATTGGGTTTACCACCTACCTTTGTAGCGGGTGATGAGCCCCATGGTGTCACCTTCAGGTTCTTTGATTGTCACGAACAAGGAGGACGTGCTGGTCACCACTATGGACACATGAGTGGGAGCGCCAGGGAGCTCTGTGTGGAACAATTAAAAGCCATTAACAGTGTTCAAAATGAGCACCAATTAATTCTGCGAGTAGACAGACTACAACTGTTGCAACCACTGATTATTGTCCAGCATATGAACTCTGTCCTATTTGAAAATCAAGAATCATTGTTATTATTTGCTTATTAAACTATAACCCTTGCAGAGATTTGACACCTGACAAATTTATGGACGTTGTTAAAGTAATTGATATCGCACAGCAAAACAGCTCTTGTGCTCAGCCAACTCTCAATGATAACACTGTCATCATAAAGCCGTCAGGGAAAGAGAACTGTGAGGGCTTTATAGAGAAACGAAATGAGAGCAAAGCAGAGATGTTTATACGGAGCAATTAAAGTAGGTGCAAAGGGGAAACTATCACATAATTTACAAAAAATCAGAAAACATGACAGTTTGAAACAATGGAGAGAAGACTAGAGCAGGTTGGTGCAGGGAAAGTAAGGGAGGCCCAATATAGTTGAACTGTGGTTGCATCAAAACCTTCTTGGAGATACTGCAGGTGAGGGTTTATGCTGTACTATAACACTGAGGTGTTGAATTTGATACAACAGCCACTTGGGGCATGGGGGAGTTTGGAAAGGTTGATGCAAGGCACTTTGTTGAATTTTGAATGAGGTGAACAGGATGGAGGGAGACTTTGAAGGGGCCACCAAGGAGATACAAGAGTCCAGATGGGAAATGAGTGAAACTCAAAAACGAAGTTGGGTTTAGTACCTGATCACTGTGGCCTTTGTCAGCAGCGATGGAGGATTTTGAAGAAGAGGGGTGGAAAAGAAAAATAGTTCTACCTTGTAGAGACTGGCCTGTATTACTACTAAAAAGCAGAGTTTATGTCCGAAGCCATGGTTCAAGAACTGCCACAAGCCGAGCCAAGACCACTGACCTGTGTTCTGGAAGTTCTCTCTCATCCGGCAGTACAGCTGCAGCCTGAGGCCCCAGAGGCGGATATGTCTCTGGATGTCAGCCTGTGCCTGAGGCCCTGTCGCCGTCTTCCTCATTAACTCCCTCTTCCTCTCCTCCACTCGTTTACCTGCCAGTGTCACCAGCGCATCCAGCTTAAGTGCCCACTCTGTTGGTTGGCACACTGCGAGGAAATACAGTGAAGAAAGGACAGACTCTGAATATGATTTGCATTCAACTGTGACATTTTTCGATCATCCATACACAACAGGGTTTTTTGGTTACTTGTGGCATCTTAAAACATGACACTTACAAGCGGGGTTATGCCTGGCTCCTGCCTTTGTCAACACGTGGAGGAGAGGGGAATTGTGAGTAAGGGTCGCTACGTCCAGGGGGACCAGGCCCTGCTCGCTCACCCTGTTCACCCCCTTCTCCCTCTCTCTCTCCCAGTCCCTTTCCTTCTTCTCTCCTCTCTCCCACAGGCTTCCACCTCCTCCTCCTCCTCCTCCTCCTACACAGCTGGTGTGGTCTCTGGACAGCAGGCTTTGTACAGCCAAAGTATCCTCATTTTCCACTGCCTCCCAAAGGGTCTTGTACTAATGGGGGACAGGAGAAAGAGAGAGTAGGGCCACGGATCGAGGGTGGGAGGAAGATAGAAGAAGAGGGTTCATATCAAAAGAGAGGGGAAAGAGGGTTGCTTTGCACAGTAGGGGGGAGTGGCTAAGACAGTAACTCATGACACATAAGCATGAAGCTAATCATAAATCAAAGCACTAGTCTCGCCTGGGATAATGTAATCACAGTGACACAGAGTCAGCGTAGTGTCAACGAAAGCTCTAATCATTTCAGCCATAATGAAAACCCAGTCAGAGGACAGGACATTTCAATTCAGTCAGTGCAACCACACCTCCCCTCAAAATGACACTTAAATATCTTACAGTATCCGCAGACTTGCTGAGGTGCTTGGGTGCGTCCATTTCCCCAGCGACAGATGACTCTCCTCCCCTCAGTCTGACGGACAGATTTCTATATAAGCGTTTGGGTGAGACAGGAGCCAGAGAGCGCCGGCGCTGGGGGGGGTTCCTCATGGATACAGACATGACAGGAGGGGAGGGGAGGGGAGAGGGGAGGGGTATGAACAGAGGGAGTACAGGAAGATAGAGAATAGCTGAAGAGAATGAAGAAATTGAGGTGTGACGGGTTGGTTAGTTCGTGGAAAGAAAGATGGGGGAGGGAAGAAGGGATGAGAAAAGTCACATCTGAAACAGAAACAAGAACTTGCGGAGGGTGTTAGGAAAGGTGTAAGTCTTTAGAAACCTGGAGGAGTGTATGATGGTAAAAGAAGAAGTACAATAAGGGAAATAAAAAGAACAAAAAATACAGTCAGGGTCACAGATTATTGTACAGTGAGAGCAAGTCGACGTGAAGGGTGAGTATAGGCTGAGCTGAGTGCTACCGTGCGGGTGGATGAATGGATGAATGTTACAATGCCTGTACGAGGTAGATGAAAAATGCCTCGAAGCATCTATTTTTCTGCCCTTTGTTCTTTTAGCCACTATAATGTGGGTTTTACTGGCTCTGAATGGAAGTCTCTCAGCGCACAGAGCAACTGACCCATCAATCTCATTAATGAAAGAAAAACTATCTCATGTAGAAGAGCCACATGTAATGAATGGGAATCTCTTCACTTCATTAGTATACATATAAAAAAAAGACCATCATTCACCACTACAGTAATTAGGGCCCTTTCTCAATTCCATTGCATTTTCAGCAGTACAATCAGTCCCATTGTGGCTGAAAATTCAACACTCAAAGCTGTTCAGTCTGGCAACGTTTTTTGTGTGTGTTTGTCTTAACACAGTCAGCAAGTCTTCTCTCTTTCATTCTCGTTCCCACTTTCCCGCCTCTCCCTTTCCAAAGCCCAACAGTTTTGGACGCCCCCAGCGTTCATGTCTGAAGAGCATCTCAGTAAAAAAAGTTGGGATACTCAAAACTCCATTATCGCTGTCATCTCTCCCTCCCCCGTTCTCGTCGCCACTTTCCCACGTAAAGGAAAGCCTCAAAGTTCTGCGCCTTTTTCCCGAATTTCATCCCTCCATCGAATCAAGCCCTGAGTAGTGCACTGTTCTTGTGTGAAAACCGAATACTCCCCCGGCTGGCGCCAACTGAGGACAGAATGAGAGGGCTCTGGCCACAATGACGCCACATCTCACCAGTGACACATTTACCGCCGCAAATGCTACCTCACGGTGACTCAGTGGCCCTGCAGGGTATGTGCACTGTCTATGTGTGGGGATGCAGGGAAATAGGGGTAATAGCAACCCAATGTTATTGGTACAGTTATCCCCTGTTTGTTTATTATGTCTCGTACGTCAGTTGTGGAAAGTTCTGATGAGACAGCTGAAAGGGGAGATCGGCCTCTGTGTTTGCCTATTTGAGGCAACACAAGGATAAGACAAGGCAAAACGCCTGGGAGGAGATGCGTCTGCCAGCATCGCAGTTGAGACATTTAACAGTTGTGCGATCAGGGTAGTGTTTGGCCATGTATAGACATGCACAATCACTTTCGTGTGGTATCGTTGCACGTCAGTATCTCAAATTGTGGTGAGGTTTTTTTTGTTCCCCCACCATCTCCGTGCTGTGGCCCCACATGCTGAGAGTATGCTGGGTATTTGCAAATAGACTTTCCGTTTTGTCACTGTGCTAAAATGGCTCACACGTTGCGCCTGGATGATGAGTGATATCTCTTAAGCCTCAGGAAACAATGCAGTGTAATCTTTCATTCGTGTGAAAGATTTAGGATTCTTCCAATCAATCCCAGTTGTATATTTCATACTGGTAGATTATTTAAGGGCACGAAATTGCAACAGGCAAAATGAATACCAACGCAAAAGGCAGATTGTGATACTTGCTTGTTCTGCATTACACAAGCAACAGCAAAACAGTAGGCAATGCATGAGTCAGCATTATAAGAGACTACACGACCTAAAGCATCCCAAAAGTTTGCATACAAGTTACAAACTACACACCACATCATTAAAGGTGTATCACATATATTAACATACTAATTTAACAATTTCAAACGTTGTAATCCTGAGTAATTACACAGACTGCAGTGCTAGTGTGTGGCATGGAAATCTGCATGTCAGAGAAAAGCCATTGTAAACAAACAGCACGTGAAAAAACAATAAAGTTTCAAAAGACAACAAGACAGTGTGAAAGTGAATGGAGCAATATGGTCTCTACATGTAAAGATCATATGCATATTGCTATTTTACCTGCAGATTACAAAAAAAAAAACTACGCCGTGAAAAACTTTGGGTGGTGTGCCGAGTTGAAAGATTTAAACTTCTTACCGTCGGTCCAACACTAATCGGCCCTTTCACCGGCGCCTCGACATGTTTTATGAGGTCATAAAAGACCGTCCGTAAATCTGATGTAATCCATCACACCGAGTTCGGGAGTTTCTCGCCTCTGAGGGTGAAACGCACCTGAACGCAGCACCAGTGTGAGAGGCGGCCACTTCCGCACGCACGTGCGCGTACCTTGTTCCGCCCTCTTTCTACTGTATCTCTTTTCTCGGAACCAAGCACATATGTTTTTACTAACTCAAAGCAGTGCTAACTGATATGATATGGTCCGCTAGGACAGCTATGTGAGTTTGAAGTACTTTTAGTGCGAGATTAAGTCGCGTTAATTTACTGTGAATGTTTCTGCACACAAAAAATAAGAAGCTGTTTTTACCATGCAGCTTTTCAGGCCATCTTCACTGGAAACAAGAGGCTATGGAACAATAATTTAAGATGAATGATGCTGCGACAAGGTGTAGGTGGAGGTGATGGAAAAAGATATGGAGCTATATTTAGGATATAGCTTAACCCCCCCCCCAGTGATGATTGCTGTGTGGGTGGTGTACTGGTATCAGCAGAATTAACAATGCATGATTCTTTGACATACAATACACACCAGTCTAGTGTGTGTGCGTGCTTGGCGAGGGACACACACAAAGTTGTTCAATATATAAACTGTATATCAAGCCATATGACAGAAAAGCAAAGGGCGACGGTTTGGAAAATGTTTGCATGCCGTGGCATATTAAGTCATCTCCACTTAGGGTTGAACAGAAGGCTGAATCCATTTCTTGCTGTGCTATATTGGCCCCTGAAGAATTGTCTCTGTGGAAATGGTTGTCAAATAAAGATGACAGAAAAATGCATTGGCTCCCACCTGAGCACTGAGGGGGGCTCTCTGTCTCTGTTTCTCTCAGGGGCCAACAAAATTTCACAGGCTGATGGATTTTTGCTCCTGTCCAAACTCAAATGGAGACTTTAGAAACAAATATCTTCTGCCTTCTTGTCAGAGGTCTGCTTCTCTTCTCTGTCAGCCAAACAATGCTCTGACCACTTCCTGCACACACAGTCCGAACCCAACTGCACTTTGTGCAGTGGATTTGTCAAAGGCAACACATATTGCACACTGAGAAACTATGAGAGATTAGCCCAATGCACATGCTGGTTCTGCACACTCATGCACACTGACACATAGCAACACACACTCACACTTAGGCAGAGCTGAGCTGGCTGCATATCATATCATGCACCGCTTTGATGTGCAATGAAGGAGAAGTACAGATAAATTGACATGTTGGTATAGTGGCTGATACCCGCCCCCACATTCGTATCATTTGATAGTTTCTCAGTTGCAGCGAGTCTTTTGTTGTCATGGCGATTGAACTATGAAATTCAGAAGACTTTTGATACGCTGACACTTTTAAAAGCACTACTGAGTAAATAGATTTAACGCCACAGTGGAAGAACAACTGGAAATGTTGGACTTAAGTAGCTGTTCAGGCAATTCAGATGGTTTTCAATTTCACAATTCCCTTCAAATGGTATAGTTGTTTGAATTAGAGCCTTTCAATCCAAAGTAATCCACATAAGACTCCTTGGATGCACCATCTTCATTGCTTATGAACATCATACAAAATATATAGTATACCAACTGATGTGTGGATATAGATACATGCTGATGAAACGTTGTTCTAATGTGAAATAATAACAAATCATTTTAAACATGATGTGATTATATAATCAGTGCTCGTGTCTCTCTTGCGATTACATGATTTTGTACTGTACATGACGTCATCACAATATTGTTAAATAAAGTTTTAATTGAAAAGGGGGCGTGGTGATTGCGCCATTTAGCAGTGGTGCCACTCTGCTACATGATTTACCAGTTTAATGGTTTGGTCACCGAATTGAATCCACGTATTTTATGTGATAGCGCTATCAATACCTATGTATTTTCACGGACAAATTCAAAAACGAGAACGCAGACTAACTTTTAAGTTTGTTTTCGAGGCGCAGGAAGGGTAAGTTAGCTAATTAGCTAACGCTAACGTTATAGCTAGCTAGCTAGCTAGCTATTCGCTCCCGTATATACATATGACAGCAGCTAGCTAGCTTTTAGCTCACCTGTCTGAGTTGCAGTTTTTCAAAAAATGTTTGTGCCTTTTTGTTTCGAGCAGCTGAATCAAACCAACGTGATGAGCGGGGATGTGGTTCATGACAAGATCCACTTCCGACACGACCCGAAGTGGAGCAGCCGCCTGGCGCCTGCAGAGGGCGGGGGGCGGCTGGTCTGCGTGGCCTGTGTCCTTGAAATGATGGAGAGCGAAGATGTTGCGGTAACGTCTACACTTCATGTTGTTTACATGTAAAGCGTTCCTCCTAAGAAATTTGGCTGAATGATGTACGTTGACTTATAGGTGTGTGTTGTCCCCCAGCGTGTCCTTTTACCAGCCACTTGCAAGGATTTATTAGAAAGCATTTATGGAAAATACAGCATCCTATAAATGTCTTATGGACAGGCTTCTTTTCCCCCCCTCTCATCTTTCTCCCTCCCTCTGTCCTACAGTCAGTGAGGAAGTCCTATGCCTTGTCTGGTGTCAGTGGGGTGCTGAAGTGTTCTCCGGGGGCCATGAGAGAGCTGCTCCAACAGGACCACAGAGTCTCCATGTGTTTTACAGCTTCATTACTCGGTGAGCAATAATGTCACGTACTACACAAGATTAGGATGTGACGTAAGGACTAGCAACAAGCATAATACAGTAAGTGTGACTGAGCAGTGCACAGATCCTCCATTCGATACTGACCGGGTACATACCAGCACCGGTTGTTTTGTAGAACATGCCACTTGAGTTTCGTTGTATGACCGTCGTCCTTCCTGGAACTTATGTCCACCCGGTCATCCCACGGTTGTACGAATGCTTCAGTCACCTCACTGTTTTTCTGTTAGGTCTGACTGAACAACGGAGACAATAGATCTTATCACCTTACTGGGAGATATAGAAATATTTACAATATTCAACATAATGCAATTGTGATTATATAAAAATGAAGACAAGAAAACAATGCAGTTACTGCTTTCTTCCATGTCATCAGGAAATCAAGGCAGGATTAAATCAAAGCATTGATTTACTAATAAACTTGGCCGATATTTGGGTAATAATGGCTCACACGTCCCGCTTAAATCCTTCACATGGATCATAGTCAGGTGGAATTTTTTGTTGCTGGGTAAAAATAAATCGCTTTTCCATCTGAACAAAAATAACATTTTTAAATTGTTGGAAACATAATCTGAAAACCTTTTTGTTCTTGTTAAGTATGCATTTGTATGCACTGCTCATTGCAGAGTTAGGCAAAGTCTTTATATAAAAATCAGGATAGTCAACAAACCATCAAACCATTAAGCAGGAGATGAAGTGGTGCTGCACTCATTCTTTTATACTCTCCACCACTGCTGTGATTATACCACAGTGTTTTTATGGTATTGCATCATTAGAGGGTAATACCGATAATTCCCTCTCGCAGGATGAATTTACATAGGTTATTGCAGCATAAAGTAGTAGGGCTAAACAATTGTATTTCTAATAAAATTTGTGCAATGAGAGGATAAGTGGTAAAATGATATATGAATGTAAAATCTCCCACCAATATGACAAGACATTAAAAAGAGTCATTACAGTGCTTTTGGGATGTCGTTCTGAACACAGCTACACCATTTGCCAATTGGGCGACATATGTAAAATATACATTTTATCCCCCAATACACTTTATAATTGTTACATATAAACTTGCTGGGTGTTTTGGGAATACAGTGAAGCTATTCCAACATACAGACGATGCAATATCTGTGACTCCATGTAGGTATAAAGCGGCACAGTATGATCAGCTAGAGTTCCAAACTCCACGACATGAATCCCAATTTATGTGTTTGTACCTTCTATCCTCTTATTTTGTAAAGCTGCCATACACATACTATAGCTTGCCCCCTTTTCATGTGTCAGAATTCATTTCCTAGCGTCAGTTCTCTTATTATACCTCAATGAGTCCTCTGTTCGTTTTAATGGATTTCCGAATTTCGAGTTTGAATCAAGCCTGTTTTTCTTGTTCTGGCCCAGGGATGCTTCACACCGCGGAAGACACTGTCACTCTGGAAAAGGTTCACCAAGGTGAAGAGATGCCTGATCTTACTGCCAATGCACTTACACACAGAAACAGTCTTTCTGTGTACATTATAAATAAAATGCAGACAATGGGAAAATGTATGTGCTTGCACACACACACACACACACACACACACACACACACACGAACACACACAGAGAAAGAGGTAATGACTCATGACACTTTTTCTCAGAGACCTGCAAACAAGCTCTCTTTTTGAAGGCGATAATAGTCACTTCTTAAGGCGATCTTGCATTGACTCATTGTACAATTATCTAAATTGAACATTTTTGACCTCCTTTCCCATGCTCATGTTCTTTCACTTCCGCGTTCCGCACAACTGAAGTACCTATTTCTCTACAGGCAGCTATATGCAGATTTTTCTGTATCTTGTCTTAATGTTGGCTTATCAGCACGCAGGCAGTTTTTAGCACACAGGCGCGTTTGTTTCTCTGTATCTTACTCTTTCAAAGTACCGATGTGCTTTTGGTGACTGCAAATGACAGAATGATTTTATGCTAGCTGTCTTAAAAACGGCCTGAGGGGCCACTTTGCTGTAAGAGTTAGTAGAGTGCTTTAAATTTGACACTGGTTTTGCTCTTTGCGCAGATGATGTGCGAAGAACACATTATGAAACTCATTCGAACCCCATAAATAATGCAGTCATAATGTCTGTGTGTGTGAGGAGGAACAAATGAGGAGTGAGAAATGTAAGAATCCCCCAGAACTTTTCCAGCATCAGCGAAGTAGCCCTGTAAAGCAGCCATCTTTTCGTTTTACCTGAGCAGTACACCTGGATCTTGACCTCGTGGTAATGTCGTCAGAGGTCAATATGTCAATATATGTCAATGTCAGTAAACAATATGTGCAGTTAATGACATCAGAACCAGTCCAGGAATTTGAAAAGCCCAACACATTCACAGTGAATGTGAGTGACTGAGATAACGTGTCACTGGCATAACGCTAGTTAAACAAAATCCTAAAATGTAACAGAATTTCAAGAGATAAAACTGTGGATTACACATCAACTCTGAATTAATGTGCACCTTGAACTGTTATTTTTTTGTTCTCAAGATTGCAGAGATTTCCCTAGAAGTGTGAAACTGTGTGTGTGTAATCGTGATGTTTATTTAATGAATGCTCAACTGTGTGTTTTTTTGTTTGATGTGTGTGTGTCTGGGTACTGTGTGTCAGTGCTGGTTCAGCTGCTTTTGGAGCTCCAGAGCGAGGTGTTATTTCGCTTTGTTGTGGATGAGATACACAAACAGGTGAGACAAACACATTTACAGACATATGGAGAGACACGCGTTCTCATCTACACATGCAGACGCAGGAAATGCACACTCAACATCTTGAAATTTTCAGCAGCACTTGTGTGACTAGCAGCTATTCCTCCCAGGGTTGTTTAGTAAACAGGCAGCGTGATTGTCCTCCCCCTCTTGCTGCTTTTGTATAACCTCTGGGGGAGTCGTGGAAAAGCCTCATTCAGCAGCTGATGCTGCAGGTGGACAACAGTACAGCTCTATGTACTGATGATGTCAGTGAGCTGAACCACCCGGTTGAGGTGCAGACTAGTCTCATATACATCACCACAAAATACCCCAGTCAGAACCATACAAAGACAATTGGCAATGCTAAGATTTAAGGGCTAACAACTGGAAAAAGAATCAGTTTTGTCCTCTGAGTTCTGAAAAAGAACAATTTACAGGCATCTGTCTATGTGAGTGGCTCTGCAGCATAAGTAGAAATATAGCAAAGTGTCGTAGTAGTTATACCTGGATTTGAAGTAAAACTAAAATTAATGAATAAAATGAAGTCGCATTTTTCCACCTGCTGTGCTGCTAGGACAAGTCCTGAAAAGTGATTTTGAAAATTCAGCATACAAAACATATCATTAGTAAAAGTGTCATGGTGTAGAGTTTTGGTTGTGTCTGTTCCCCCCACCCCCCCACCTACTTTTAAAACTGCGTCTTTCCTCCTGCTCTGATGACTGCCTCCTGCTCTCTTTGGTATTACTTGCTGATTTCTTTGTACAATGTCCCCGACTGCCTCTGCGTGGCGGATCTGAAATCTTGTGATCTCCTGCTTCCTCTCTGCTTTGTGCACCACTTACGTGCTGTGAAGTTTGCCATTTTCCTCCAGACAAGTTCCTGTATATAGTTGCGTGTCTGCTGTTATTGATTTTTATTTTGTCCATTCCCTTGTCCAGCTAAGTGACCAGCTCAGCGTGAAAGCATTCTGGCCCATATTGCACCTCTTGGGGACCCTGGTGGAAGCAGTCCCCAACGTGGCCCATAGCCTGGTGACTCAGTATGGTGAGATGACTCAGCACACACCCAATCACATCTCATTTATACAGCTGCTGGTGTTCGAAGGAAAACAAAAGTGTGTTTTCGTGTGGATGTAGAATTTTTATGGTTACTTCTAGCTTTGTATTAGTCCATAATAACTGTTCTGAAATATAAGAATCCACATAAGTGTCAACATTGCTGTTAGAGGGTGGCTGATCTATAGCTGTTGTTTTTTGGGTTTTTAGCGATTCCCATCATCCCATGCCTTGTTAACTTTTTCAGTGGATGATAGAAGTAGATATAATTAGTGGGGAGATTGTTCAGATCCTCGACTGTCTTGTGCCCTTGCACTTTTCTTGAAGGGAGAATAGATTATCCATAAGAAAAGGTTGGTCCTTGTCAGTTGTTTTTTTTTGACACAGAGTCAGGTCAGGTCAGGTGCCTCATAACGCTGTCACACCTCAGTCAAATAAAATATTTAAGTAATGCAGGGACAGTTCACCTCAGATGCCGAGACCTAGCAATATGTTAGAAATATTAAAGTCCGGCCCCAAATGGAAGAAGAAAGATATGAAAGAATACATCATTTTAAACTGTTTCAACACTCTGCTTCTGAGAAATTCCCCAAAACTGTATTTTTTGTATCCTTCTACCCTGAACTTTCTCAATTTCATTTTCTCTAGTTTTAATAACCTTTCAGTTTTGCTCAGATTGCACTGAGATAACGTTGCTGTGTCCCCGACTTAAAATTTCGCCTGCATAGCCAATGCCGCACCAGCTCATTGTGAAAATAAAAAGGTTACAAATACATGTTCATCCAACCTGTCTTCGGAAATTCCCCATATACAGAACACAGATATATATCTTTTATCTCTATATTCATGTATAATTCTGCGGTGTAGTGAGGCGGAAAGATAACGCACCTCACCGCCCCTCTCACACAAACGTGCCAATTTATTCTCTGCCACAACCACCTGTATGATGTCTATCTACTCACTGAACCATCACGCTAATTCAAGCCGTCCGCGTGCGTTGCAGTGTGCTTGTGCCATGCCTGAGTGGTCGTCCTTACAGGCAAGAGTAATTGTGAACCGTATGCCAAATACGCCGGCATCATGGTTTATTTTATTTTTTCAGTATGATACGTGTGTCCCCCTCGCATGTATTTTTATGAGTTTTACATGCTCCCGAGCAGCTGCAGGTGGTGCAGGTTGTTGTGATGCTGATGCAAGATGCGGGCTGCCTCTATTGACGGTGTGCGCCTGTCTGTGGTTTGTCACTCAGCGTGTCTCCGTGGGGCTGTTTGGACTAACGACAACGGCACGGCAATGACAACATGAGCCCAGAGCACCCAACACATTTCTCTCTCTCTGTCCCCATCTGCCCGAACTAACAGATTAATCCCTCTGCTATTTCTCACCCCATACATTTTTTCTCTGCTTGCTTTTGTTTTCATTCCCCTTCTCTCTCTTTCACCCTCCTTCTCTTATTTCTGCCTTTCTCCCCCTGGTTCTAACTGAGGAGTGGATCAGACAAAACGAGGAAGCAGGGAGGGAGGATGAAGCGTTAATGAGATAAAGTAATAGGAAGGCAGACGAAGATAGCAAGGAAGACCAGTCAGTGATTAAGGACAAAATTTCTCTCATAAGAATAAACATACACATAAAGACCATTCCAACTATATGTTTATGCAGTCCTTGCAAAGATCCAAAAGTACAGGGAGAATTATTTTTGGGTTATCTATTTGGGTGGACCAAATAGATACATGTTATACGTGGAAAACACTGGAAGCTGGAAGTGTAAAAAAGACAGAGGAGAGAGAAAAAGTTTTTTTGCCAAGCAGGATAAACCAACGTGTGAAATATTGTAGAAAACAGATCAGTAGATGGACAGAGAGCACAAAGCTTCACATTGAGGTAGCAAAACTGTAAGGCAAACGGAAATAGACCTTTTGTTAAATCTGTCAACGGAAGAAACAGCGAGTTCTCCGTTTCTGTCTCTGTGTTTTAATGTGTGCGTCGTAAACTGCGGCGTCAAACAACAGAAAGGTTTTTCCACTTTTACATGGTCCTTTCATTTCCATCCTCTGTCTGTGGAGGTCTTATCTTCCTCCTCCCCTTCTCCATCCTTCGCTCCCTTCTCTCTTTATGCCCGGCTCTCATCTTGGCCGCCTCATATATTTTGGTTTAATCAAACATGTCTGGGAGCCTCTCCTGCCTCACACAGGTTTTGATCTGCTTCACAGAACAGCTGGGCTCGGGCTCGGCTTTCCAACTCTGTCATCTCTCTCTGTTTCTGTCTCCTCTGTCCTCTTCTCTGTTCCCCTGTTTCCTTCCAGCGCCAGTGCTGCCCTACACTAAAACATTTTTTGATCAGTCACTCGTTCATCAGCGCTTCTTCATACTTTTTTACAAACTCTTCTCTTCCCTCTCTCTTGCCACCGGTCTTTGTGGCTCACCATCATGTGTAGACCGTTTATTTCATTCGAAATCTAATAATTTGATTCCATGCTGTAGTAGTTTGATTTTTTCAGAATTGCTATGCAAACACTGAAGGTAATCTTACTTGTGTTAAGCTACTTCATTAACAGAGCGTTGTTATTAATACATTTTTCCCAACTGTGGCAGCACAATCATCCTTGTATGAAACTGTTGTCTGCCACATACTCTTGACTTTTTCTGCCGCTGTTGGTCAATGATTTGATCTGATCTTTTTTGGGGGGGATGTTGCTTTGCTTTCCATTCTCTGCATCATTTATGTTATTTCTAGATTAAAAATGAGTTACATTGTCTTTATTTGTTGATTTATTTACCTTCCTGCATAGATGAAATTCTGTAAGTTGATTCTTTAGGTAGCAGAACCTTGCATCAAGGTCAAATTAATCTACGGAAAAATTACATGAACAAAGTGACTCCTTTTTTCTAGTGCAAATCTTGTAAATGTCAAATTTAAAAGTGTCAAACTATGAAAAAAATCGGACTGTTCATAAACTGGATGATGACGCCATTGGGAAGATGAATGGTTTCTCTTCACAGGCTGATGATGAAACAGCATCTCAGTGACTCCTTACTTCTCTCAAGCTAAAAATTCTCAATCAATTTCTTTTTTAAGAGTGAGACAGTCTTTTAGTTCACATCTGGATGGAGATAGTAATTATTTAGAATATATCAAAGTGTCAAAGGCTGTATGGTTGGGAGTGTGTTTTCTTCGTTTGATCAGTACAACTTGTTCAAACATATCAGGGTAAAAACATGTAATTGAAACTACATTTGGGTTTTTCTACTGTGAATGGGGAAGTACTAAGTGGAAGTGAATGCTCAAATATGCACTTGTATTGACTACTGCAGTAACGTGTGTAATTTTTTTGTGTTGTCCTCTGTTTTGCTTCTGGTTTTACCTCCTCTACTAACCTAACCAACCTTTCTACCTTTTCCACCTGTCTCTTCTTATCTTTCTCTTTTGTCTCTGCGCCCTTTCTTTCTCTCTTTCTCACTTCTTGCGCGTTTGACTCATGGTCTCTCTGTCAGACAGTGTACCTCAGAGTTTATAGCTCCTGCCTGCTGCGCTCAGACAAAAAGATTCCTATCCTACTCCCAAGATATTTTTTTTAATCATCTCCACTCTCTCCTCTTAACGCCTGCAATTTTACTGTACTCTCTCCCCGATAGCCAGTCTTCAATCTTTTCATCTTCTTGCCAGCTCGCCCTCCTCCGTTGTCTTTGCAATTGTCTGCAATACAATAGTGAAAGAGTTTGTTAAGGTGAAACAGCAGCACTTTGCTCCCTGAGGTTTGCTGCTCGTCCATGTTGTAATCTCTTCTTCATCTATGCTTCTCTCTCACTGTATTAACTTGACCTCACCTGTGGTTATCTTTGTCTTTCTCATGTGCCCCCTTGCTCCCACCCCTATCACACAAGCGAAGAAGGCCTTTCTTGAAAGTTTAAACTTGAGTTATTACATTAATATGTATGATATTTATTTGTTTGTTCCCGCACATGATCGTAGCTCCTCCTGTTTTATTCTTTTTGTTTATGCATTGTGTGATGTATGCATCTGTTTCCCCCTCTCTGTCCACCAGTGCCCTTGCTGGAGCATCTGTGCTCAGCCTTGCTCTACCCAGATGAAGCACTGAAGGCTTCAGTCCTGTACGTGTGGCTCAAACTGTTTGGGGGATCGGCAGCCCAGTCTTTGCCCGTTGCCATCAGGGACAGAGTGTGTATCCTGTTGCTGCAGACCTTGGCCAATGCAGGCTCCCCGCAGCTCATCAAAAATTGTGTTGGTGAGAAAATCACGTGTCCATTTTATTAATTAATTAATTAGTTATTATTATTATTGCAAGCAAAGCCATGCAACTGAGATACAATACATTTAGCAAGAGGAATCTGGGTTTTCGCAGGGTTTCTGGGGAGCTTAGGCAGTGATCGCACTGATGACAATGCATCAGTGTTTGGGATGCTTTCCAAAATCTTTGTTCAGCCGGACGTCTGTAAACAGCTCACTGTCGCTGTGACTCCTGGTCGGCTGAGTGAGTCACAGTGGTGAGTCGATTCCTCTCTCACTGTCCTTCCTCTCGCATTTATTCTCTCTGTCAGTTAACATTTTTCACACTTCAGTCTTTTGGGCTCATCACGTGACAGATGTCATTCTTGGCAGTTTGACAGATTTTCCCCCTGGTTAATTCCTGCAGGAAAGATGTCGGGAGATGCTTTTTGCAGTACGATCCTCTATGGCAACAGAACATGTTTCAGGAGCATCCAGAAACTCAGACAAGTTAAACTGGACTAACCGAATACTTTAAATGCTGGTGAACTCACTATAGATGGACTGGCTAGCCTATTTTTCTAAATAAAATAAATGTGTAATCCTGAAGTACAGTATAAGACAAGATTTGTAGATTTTTAAAATATCCTCTTTTATCAGGGCCTATACAGTTTCCTTTCTCTCCAGAGCGGTAGACAAATGTCAGCATAGTTTTTTTTCCATTCAGTTTAGGAGCTGCACAAAAATGCTTATAAGTCTTATAATGAAAGGGAAAACCTTGGGAACTGGATCATCAAGACAAAAATTGCACCGAATAAACTAAACCGTGATGAAAAAATAGGATTCAAAATGTTTCTAGATTCTTTTATATTCATATGTTCAATGGAACAAATATGAATCATATTCAATAGTTTCAGTACCAAACCTCTAGCTTCTGAGTTATCTTCTTTTCATATCTTTGTGTTTGTGCAGAGTTAGTTTTGTGACTTCTGCATCTGTTTAACTGTGGAGAATCTTATTTTTAAGTTAAATGTAAAAAGAATCTTGAGCCCATCATTAGCTGCCTGGAGTATTTTTTTCCTTATTAGATTCATTCATTCATTACTCTAGATTAACTTTGTGAGTTTGAGCTGCTATCATTTCCAAGTTTAAAGTTGTTGAGGTCAGTATATTATGCCTTGCTGAGGCATTTATGAAAAATACAATTTACAAGTCGAGGTAAGGGGATGATATTATTAAAATTTGAAGAAATTTGAAGCTGAGGACAACAACTTCTTTGGTGACAGTCTGATGGGAAAGGCTATAATAAATTAGCTGTCGTATGGAATATATAGCCCAACTTGACGGCATGGGAGAGAATTAGGATCAGAATGAGACCTTGTAGCATGGATGATTATTATGTTTTTCATGTCAGTTTTTTCGCATCAGAAGCAACTACTATGTCACCACAAGAGAACGTCAGTAGATAGGAGGTGTTATTGATAATGAATAGCGCTATTTTATTTTCAAAAGAAATTTCAAAGCAAATAGTTCATACAATAACCCGTCCGTCTTCATCTTTCTTGGTAAAGATCCAGAATCTATAGTAAAGGGAGAATGAAGGATGATTGCATTGACAGGAAAGGATGTTGCTATCTTTCAGGAGTTTTGAGTCAAACAAATGTTATTCTATCCAGCGAGTGCTTTGGTGATAGCAATAATTGGGTTCTATGCAAGGTGCTAACGAATGATTGAGAAGAAATAGAGTAATTATCGGCTAGAGTATTGAAATTATTCCATATACTTGCGTAAGAAGATAAATTAACAATAGACTTGGAATGTAGTGGGAGGTCAGTTTAGTCCAGCTTTTAGTGTAACTACAATTGAGCTGTTGTTGTTGTTTTTGTCATTTTAAATTGATTTAAACATAAGAAGCTAACCCTCACCAGCTCCAGTGAGAACAACTATATGAAGGAATCAAAGAGGAAAATTATTATTTTTCTTCTGCATTGTATTGTATAAGGAGTATTCCCTTTCTCATAAAAAAATCCTCTGTTTTTATTTTTTGTCTCTACATGGCTGGGATGGAAATGAAAGTCATGCAGCTGAGCTACAGTCAATCGATGATTGCTAATAACTGTGTTACAACATAATACATACAACTTTGTGTATGTATTTGTCCCAGCATATTTTTGTGAAACTTATACCAGTTTTGCACCATTACAAGTATATTCATGTGCTCGTCTGTCTGTTTGTTATATGACACTTGGACTTCAGGCTGGGCCTTATTGCTGATATTGATTACATATATTTAATGCTTTAATATTTAATATTTAATAATGAATGTTAACCACACTGATTGTGTGATATTAAGGCTTAAGTAAAGATGATCATATTTTATTCATATCATACTTTGGCAAGATGCTCTCTGCATTTTTACAATTTTCTCCACAGATTGTGATGACTCAATATAGCACAGAAGTTTTTCATAATTGGAAGTAGTCTGATAATTCTTGTAAATTATTGCTTTTGAACAGCAGCACAACTATGCTGCAGGTTTGCTAAAGGTACAGTAGAATCACTTTATGTCTATGACCAGATGTGTAAAAACAAACACAGAAATAATGCCCTACATCTATTTTTAATGCATGTTTATAAATGTATGTATCCATCAACCTTATTACGTATGTGTTAGGATTTGTACTCATTTTCAGTTTTTAAAATGAGGGAACATGCTTATATCTGTCCTCACTTTCTATCTTCACACCTTGTCTTTCATCTGTCAGGCCTGCTGTGGCTGTTGGTGCAGCTGGGAGAGGCCGTGTCAGTTATGATGAACAGCCCTGACACTCAGATTGCGTGTGATGAGAACCAGAGCATCCACACCAGCAACGGCCAGCTCGTCTGCCAGAACCAAGAGCAACAGTCTCTGGACCACTGCCGTTTGCCCCTCATACTGAAACAGGTCTCTGTCCAAACATCCTGCTCCCACCCCCAAGACCTGCATTCTAACGCTGACCGTAATCATAACAAGAAGTTCAAACCCTGGATTAATGTGCCTTTGAGTGGGGATTTAGGAGGATTTTACCCCGGACAAATATTTGCACTTCATGTCTGGGACATGAATGTGTAGATCACATCTAGTTATATTGTCTCAGCCTCAACTGATATTATCGTACAACTCATGACGTTGGTAGTTATTTTTTTAAGAATCCTCCAAATAATGAATGTGCTGTTTTTAAGATCCATCCTACCAAATAAATTGACTGTTAATCGGGCACTACTGCAGGAAAACTATACAAACTACTACAAACTATAGAGAATGAACAAACAAACTCACTTGTTTTTTGCGGTTGCAGCAGCAAAGAAAGTAACAGGAATAATAAATCATACAAACGTTACACTTATTCACAGTATTACATGGCAGTGTAAATCCATACTGTATAACAGGTCGTTTGAATTTTGGCTTCAAATGACCTCAAATTTAAAACCTAGCAGGCTCTATCTTATACCTTTCGCAAAGCGGCACCAATCACGACACAAGGGTCTTTGCTAGTTTCAGACTAACAGTTTTCTCCTCCTGTGCCCACTTTGTTTGAGTTAACAAATTATGCCTGCGGGCCCACAAACTGTCAAAAAAGACCGCGCTGTCGAGTTTTTGGGGGTACTGTTTAAGCCCTATAGCCTAGCTCTGAAGCACCGGTTCAGATTTCTGATGTCACAGAATTGCTCTTTTGGGGTAACCCCGCCTGCAATCTGAGAATCTCCACTTTTCTGGTGAAGCGGCGTGACATTTCGTACACATTTCGAAAGCGGTTGACCAGTCAGAGCAGACTGGGGTTTATCGGAAGGGGGCAAAAGAAATCCAGGCGTTTTAGACAGAGGGTGAAAAGAGGAGCTGCAGGAATTAGCAGTATGAGAACACTGATGCCTTTTCTGAACATTAGAGCATGTAAACCTTTTAAAGTGGTCACCCAAATTAAAAGTATGAACCTGAAAATGAGTATAAAATGTCACCTT
The DNA here is from genome assembly GCF_022379125.1 of Scophthalmus maximus. Lineage (NCBI taxonomy): Eukaryota > Metazoa > Chordata > Actinopteri > Pleuronectiformes > Scophthalmidae > Scophthalmus > Scophthalmus maximus. Next base: position 6,299,076 of record NC_061531.1, on the reverse strand, counting down.
TAAATAGCTAATGCATCTTCACCGATCTTAGCAACTAGAGCTGTGTTGGTCTCAGAGTTACTATCTTGAGGCAAAGCAATTGCGCTTTTAGACCAAAAAAGGCACAGTATTTCAATGTAATTTAATACTGAAAAAGAAAGGTAGACATTCTATGCAGATGACTGGAACACAGTTTGAATGCAGCGTGTCTTCAGCAGATTCTAATAAAGCCCATACAACGTGTCTTACAGTTGCTGCTGGGTGGTGATGAGATGTTGCAGGTCACCAGTGCTAAGTGTATTGCATCTGTCCTGGTTCATTCTCCTATTCAGTACAGCGCTCCCTTCATCAAGGCAGACGTACCTGGTGATATGCACACACAGACTCACTAACACAGTAGCTGCTAGCTATTCAACCTGTTGCCTTCTTGGATTTCCCCTTTCCCTCTGTTCCCTTTTGACAGCCTCTGTCTGCATTTTAACTATGTCTCATGCTCCTTGTCTCTTTGTTTCTCTCTCCACTAGTATTATATGTATCATGGTAGGGATTCTATTTGTATTTCACTCTTGCCTCAAAATGTTAGAATATGGTGGTGCTTTCAAAGCAGAATAGTATATTTGCTAAATTTGCATGAAGACAGAACACTATTTTGGAAGTGGTATAATGATGTTACAGAGTATAACATTGTAGCAACATTGTTCACTGTTCTTTCTTTCTTTTGTCTTACAGAGTTTCTGTTTGACCGACTGGCCAGTACGAAGAGTGAGGCGCTGCTTTGGTCTGTGTACAGCTGTTTACTGTTGCTAACAGAAGACCCACTATTCTTCTCCCAGTGCCACTCTGTCTATGGTGAGAGAGCTGAGGCAGATCAGATAACACACCGGTGTAGCTTAATGAATCTTGAAATTATTGCAGATGAATCACTGATGAAAATGCGAGTCATTTGACAGCTTTCACAAAAAAGTCTGCTTTGTGTAACTCTTCTGACAGTGATGTAGATTTTATTCGACCTGCCAGGTGGAAGTGGAGTAGTTTGATCACTGCTTTAAACTTTGTCTCAATTTTTGAAGTTTTTTGAAATTTGCATTTGCTGCATTTGCTTACAAGGAAACTAAAAAAAACAACAGCAGAGAAAACAGAAATCTAAGCAAATAACTAGCAATATATAATCCACATCAGTAATCCCACTTCAAATGGTGTTCCGAAGAGGCAGGTTTTAAGTAATGTTTCCAAGGTGGACAGGTCGGTGCAGTTCTTGATTTGTTTGTGGAGAGAGTTCCAGAGGGAGGGGGCAGCTATGCAGAGGGCTCTATCGCCCCATGTCCTGTGTTTGGTCCTGAGTGGAGGTGACAGGAGGTTGGCCTCAGAGTAGTGGTGGCTGCGGGCAGGGGAGGGGACAGGGCTATAGGGGGCTTAGGAGTCAGGAGAAGGATTTTGAATTGGATCTGCTGTGGGACGGAGCAAGTTTATGATAATTACATATTGGCAAAAATGCCAATATTGTGCATCCCTAATGAATGGTTGTGAATACTTTTCTGACATTTATATATACAGTAATATAATATAATACATATATAACTTTCTTTATATAGCACAATTGATGCATACTATTCAACACAAAGTGCTTCACATAAAAGCAGTTAAGAACATTTATGATAATACAAGAAAAAGAAAAGAAAATTGAATATAAATAGCCAGTAAAGACAGGATAAAAAAGCCATCAGGAAAAAGTAGTGTATGAATAAAACAGAATTAAGAAAGAAGGATGAGACCTAATGAAACAGCCATTAGATAAAAACATGTCAGGATGTGTCTTGAGGTTTCTTTTGAAAATGTCACTTAGAGGCCCCAAAGACCTTCAGGCAGACGTAGTTAACAAAGGCTGCCTCACTGTGTCTTTTAGTTCTGATGTCAGGAATGATCCAGTGGTTAGAGTGAGAGGATCGCTGGGACCAACTGTACGAAGTCATCCACAGACTTACATCAGAGATGCATGTAGTAATTTTCTTGATGGAACTGCAATATGTCTTTGGTGTGAGCTGTGACAAATTAGATGGTGTGTTTGACGTTTCACTGTGTGTGGTGTTGTTTAATCCTGCAGCTCTTTGTTGTAAAATTGTATTAAAACCCTTGAAGTACTGACTTAATTTACTAGGACACAGGGTATCTCGTGTAGCCACTCTATTACACATTATGTTCTTGCTCTAGTTCAGTATAAGCATGAGATCAATACAGCAGACTCTGTGTTGCAGTAAATGTGAAAGTTATACTGTACCAACGCCACTGCTTGTTTGACATGCATGATTGTGTGAGTTGGTGCTTGTGTAGAATTTCTGAGCATGCCGCTCTTTTTGAGATAGGATGTTCCCGCAGCCTCTTGTGCAGTTAAAGCACTGTATTAACTTTGGCACTGAACAAGATTGGGCTAATATGAGTGTTTAGAGAGGGGTGCCGCTGGCCTGGTTACTGTATGTGTCGAGTAGTAGAATTTATTTGAGGCAGTGTGAGTGTGTGTGTGTTTATTTGTGTTAGGTATCGAATCCCTGGTGCGCAGTCTGAAGGAGGCGCTGTGGCTGTCCAACCAAGGAGTGCAGAAACAAGGCTTGCTGCTCCTTAGTGAGATACTGGAGAGGTGAGGCGGTGCTGTAATATTTTATTTTTTATTTTTATTTTTTTAATTATTGGCCCAGTGCCAAAATGATTCAAGTGCTCTGGATGTGTAGTTTCCTTGAAGATAATTGTCAGTTAGTGAGCAAAGAAATTGAACTAAACTCTGCAAAGACATGTTGTTGATTTGGCATAATGATCAAATGATAATGGAGTTGTGCTGTAGGCCATTGATCAAGCAGGGCTCAAAAGTTTGCTGAAAGACTGACTCAATCAATGCCTTAAATCCTTATTAGTTTGTATATTTTGTCAGTTAATCATATACTGTTCGTCAATATTATTACATTTATTGTTACCGTCTGCTGTATTTCTTCTTCGTCATACTTGAGAAAAAATGTTTTCACAATTGACTTCATACCTAAGTATCAGTTTTTGTGACATCCATGACAATTACTAATGAATTCACAGTATGGCTTAACAGCCTATTTATTTTTCATTTTGTGGCATTTGGTAAGTTATGCAGTGCAATACACCCTTTTCAGTGCAGGTTATAGTCATGAAGCTTATGGGTGTTACAGTAATATCTCCTGAACCGAACTGAACAGCATGTAGAACTTTTGCTACACTGACGTGGAGAAACAACTTCCTGTAAAACATTCTAAATATGGTGCCCTTACAAGTTTAATTAGATTTGAATTAACTGTCTGCTGGCACGCAAATGAGATTATATCGCAAGCCAGTAAAACACTGTCATATTTCTGCAAGGTTGGCATAATTTTAATGGACATGTTCCACCCATCACAGGACAATGATTCAGAGGATAAGAGATTTCAAATGGCGAGGGAAAATTTGTCCTTTACGCTGAGTGGAACAGTGAAAGAAGCAGGCTAGACCAGAGCTCTTAAAGTGCTGAACAAGCGTGTGTATGTGTGTGTGTGTGTGTGTACACGCGCGCACCCCTTTATGTGCATGCATGTGTTATTTAAGATGTCCTATGCGGCTACTATTGTGGCAACAGCAAGTCAGTCAGCACAACAACAGCACAACAGATGTTGTAGTGCTGCGTCATGGACCAGGGACAGAAACTGGTGATCTTTGTAACGCCAATATGTCAGCACTATTTGTTGATTGTGTGTGCCTGACCTGAAACAGAGAGAGTAGGTGTCTGTCTCTCTGCAGGTGAGTGAGACAGAGGATTCATTCGGGTCTCAGCAAACAGTCACTGTGGGTATAGGCACATCAAGCCAAACAATGGCAGGTGGGTCTGGCAAAAGAGCAGAATGTTTGCTTTGTGTTGGGCCTTTATTGACATCCATGTCAAAAACCCTTATCAGCTAAAATCTCAAAAAGTCTGCTCCTTTCTTTGTACTTTTGCCAAAGTTCTCACTGAATCATTATCACAGTACGACACAATTTTAACTGACGTCTTATTTGATTATTTGCCTACAACACTGATTCTTGTCGATTTTATCGTCAATGTTTGTTTTTCTGTCTAGTATAAGATCTGTTCCTCTAGCTGCTGGGCTACGGCAAAAGTGCCACTTGTAAACGCTGTCATTTATGTGTGTGTGTGTGTGTGTGTGTGTGTGTGTTTCTGCGTGTGCGTGTGAACAGGCAGCCCCCAGGTGTGCGTTTGTTCCCCAGTGGTCCAGGGTTTGCGGCGGTTTCAGAGGCTGTGATAGCCGGAGTCTCCTCCTCCTGCCTGCTGGTAGCCACGCAGGGTGCCAGCGCTGCCTCCGCCCTCTTCAGGTACACACAAACACACATACTGTACTGTAGATGAGTGACTCACATATGGTCAAGGACACTCCTACAGCCAATCGTGGGGATTCAAAATTATTTTCTTGTGATTGAGCGTTTGTTTGTGAAACGTATGGCTGCTGTTTCTCAGTAGAGTCCTTGCAGGCATGTTAGTGAGCGAAGTTAAACTTAAAAACAGGTCCGTCACCCCACTTGTGCACACACACAGCCACCTAGTCACGTACACTTATCAAAGAATGAATACTATGGCTTGTTTGTTCCTCTTTATAAACCGCTGTCACTCTGAATTCTCCAGATTGAACCACCAGTCCAGACCAGTACAGTACAGCGAGGTCGAAAAGCTGGTGGAGGCTGTCACCAACCGATTCTCTGAGCTACCTTTACTTTCTTATGCTCATCGGAGAAGCTCTGTGAGTTAGAAGATACATAAACTGGGGGTGTAAATAAATGTATGTGCTTCATGTTTGCTGCCCTCTCATGTGGTGATTCTCCAAAGACTGTTTTCTGTGGTTATCAGTGCCTTCAGTAATGACATGGGCATATCGCCCTTTGTTTATTCTTTTTTTCTAATAGCATTGCTGCTTCCTGTTCTGAATCTTGATTTCTGTCTAAAACTTACCTGAAAGAGCGTTGCACTTGACAGGGATAGTTATGTGACCATCAACATGATATGTCTGGTTGACATGTATTCGTGTTCCGGCTTCAGCAAAGAAATGTGCTTCACTTTAATCTGTGCGCTGTGGCACAATACAGATTCAACATTAAGATTCATGAACTGTGAACAGGACCCAAAAGGCAGATATTTACTGAGGACTCACTGAAGGATTTCAGCGTTTCTCCGGGCCGGTCTTAATGAAGACATGTTGTTGTTTTAGATAAATCTTTAATGATATCCTTAATAATTTTCTTGGTGCTGTGATTAGGTTTGCTTGTGTCTTGCCCTACTTCTGCTCTTGTCTCCCACCCCTTTTCCTGTGTTTGATTCCCATCTGTCTCTGTTACTCTCCAGCGGAGTGTGCAGTGGTCAGGCCTCAGCAGCCAAGCTTCCAGGTCTGAAGGGTTTCTGCTCCAGGCCCTGGTTTGTTTTCAGGCGGCCTGCAGGTCAGAACATTGTCAAGTCACATGTTCAAGGAGTTAAACGGGACAAAGTTCAATTTTTTAAATTTTTTTTTTAGACTGACGTACTGTATACGTGTTCAGTTTTTTCATTTTTCAATTAAGTAGAATTTTATTGATGATTGAAGTAGTCAAGTGGATCAAATGTTAATTTGTGAACGTCAGTGGAATCATTTCATTAAAGACCCCATCCAGTCACGTTTTAAAGTATATGAAAATAATCTGCTATGCCTAATATTTTATTTAACATTGTTATTTAAAAAGTGTATTAAAAAAACAACAACTCTGAAATGGGGCTTGAAACCATCCATTCTCTCCCTCATTGAGGAATTCTGAGACTATAAATATTCATGAAAATAACACAGGCCGCGCTCCCCGCTCACCACAGCTGCTCCCGCTAGGTTGACCGGTCGAAGAATGTGCACAAAAAGATGGCTAGCGGCATCATTCTTGAGAGTCAGCCATAAAACTGCTAATGCTAACGCTAACTGTCTGCTGACACACCTGCAGTCCTCTCGTGGATGCGCTGCCTCTGGGTGCACTGGAAGTTTCCGGGTTCTTTGCCTACATTTGCCTATTCGACAGCGATTGGTTTTCTTTATTTGTGACGTATTTAATCTAGATTCTTTTGAATTTCAAATTGCAGAGAAGTGCCCCGGAAATCTCCTACTCCACGAGAGGAAAGTGGAAACACCTCTATAGTGACAAAATTTGCTCAGATACAAGTCCCTATAGTCAATGTCAGGCATTTTAGAGGACAGAAACAGGAGGAAAAACTTTTGAGTGGAGGGGGGCTTTAAATATTGTGAGTTCACCAGCATAATTTTTCATGTGACAGTTAAGTGAAATCAATTTGAAATCAGTTTGAATTTTTTGCCTGCGTGTGTGTCCAAGGTTGGCTGAGGAGTGTGCATCAGAGCCTGTTCTGAAGGAGAACTCATTCACAGCTCCATCTAAACTCAACCAGGCTCAGGACACACTGGAGTCCCTGTGTCACTCTCTGCTTCACTGCTGTGACTCCATCTGGATACCCACTGTCATTGTGAGAGCTGGAGGCACACACACACTTGCACACATCCAACCTGTCTCACTGTCACACACACTTAAAGCCGAACACTTAAGAAAAAACATCCTGCACACACAATAAGCGGAGCCACACTGGCTCTTTCTCCATTAGCCTTGTGTACACAAGGACGTTAGAGCCATCAATCACTGCCTATGCTTCGGTGCTAACTAATTGTTTATTTTATGTGATTTTATAAATTTGGTGTCTATTCCAGCTACAAATCAATCAGACAAGAAAACAAAGTTTGCAATTTGTCTTTGATTTGTTGTTTGTGTGTGTGTATGTGTGTAGAGGATGTGCGAGCGTGCACCCAGCGCTCAGATGCTGCAGCACTTCTACTCCATCCTGTCCTCCCAGTTCACCCTCCTCCCGCCTCTCATGCCTGTCTTTGCAAATAAGCTCGGTGAGTGGGTCACATTGTATATCGTGATTTGGTTTTGATTTCAGTATCACACGTGGTATTTCTCCTGGCTGGGTGTGAGGATCTTAAGAAAACTACACCGATCAGCCACAACATTTAAGCCACTGACAGGTGAAGTAAATCTTGTTATGATGCAATGTTCAGCAGCGAAACCTAGCTTCCATCTGGGTGTTACTTTTATACAAACCACCCATCTGCCAGACAATGTCCTGCCACACTGCAAAAACTGCTCAGAAAGGAGCATATGGAAGAGCATGACAAAAAGCCCAAGGCTTTGACTTGGCCTCCAAACTCTCCAGATCTGATCAAGCATGTAGGAAATGCTGAAAGATGTCAGATCCCTGGAGGCCCCCAGCCACAAAACCTACAGGATCCGCTGCCAATGTTCCCAAAACCACAGGACACCTCCAAAGGTCCTGTGTCCATTTCCTGACGGGTCAAAGCTGTTTTGGCAGCACGAGGGGGACCTACACAGTTTTAGGCTCTCAGCCATGCTACAGCTGGCCCTGTGGGTGCCACTGTTGGTCTATCAGGCAGTTGGTTGCTCAAAACTGAAATATCTTAACAAGCATTGGATGGATTGACAATAATTTTTAAGAAACAAGCATCGATGGTCGTCTTAGCCTGAATTGTTTTAACTTTTATGATCTCCTGCCTTTTTTCTATAGAAAACTAATAATTCATATTTTGTGCTATTTAAAATTTTGCCAAAAACAGCAACGATTGATTCTGCTCTCATCAAAGATAAGGCTAAATGCCTGAATGATGATTTGATGAAATTTAACATTACTGCATGGGGTAAAACCAAGCACTCTGTCTGAAGCTGGCTGTCCACATGATGAGCCCTAATTATTGACTGGAAACTCGTTGCCTTAGGCATTTTAGACAAGCCAGAGGAGTGGCATTAAAAAGAAACATACACTTTATATTTATGCTGCAAGCGGTCAAATAATGTTCTGCAGGTATGACTGAGTAGTACCTTGGCATCGGTCCAGAAGAAAGTGAGTTATTAGCTTTAGAAAATGAAAAAAATAATCGCTCTCTTGTTCTCTCACTGCAGCACATTAAATACAGCTTTATGTTTTTTTTCCTTGTGGTATTAAAACAGGACTGCTGTCCCATTACTTTCCCACCTGATCCTGCAGAGTATTTTAAGATGCGTGTGAGGCTGTGTAGCTTAAAAAACGAGCGTGAGATCAAAATGTGAATTTCTGGGTCTGGTCATCGAATGAGACTAAATCATGTGGCTGATGTCTGGCATAATAATGACAGACGTGTCTCTATCTCTCTCCCCCTCCTCTCAAAAGCCTGTCTGGTTCCACCTCTTCTTCTTCTTTCTCTTTCTCCTCCTTTTACTGAGTACGCTTGAACCACCGACTGATCAAACAAAGTTTTTTTTTTGTCCTTAGACTGAAGATTTGTACTGTATGCCTTTTCCTAGGGTTCAGAAGTTAAGTTGCACAATTTGACTCACAGTATGTGTGTGATGACATTTAAAGTTTTTTATGGAAAGGTATTGCATTTATAGCGTTTCTGCTCTACGCCTCCTCTTCCCTCCAGCGTCCTCTGGTTTCTACAGGCTGGCTCTGGAACACAAAGGCCTTCTCTGTGCAGGAAACAGGTACGCTGTAACAGGATAACGTCAGGGGACACGATTCTTACATACTCATACAGAGCAATTAACACAGCGTTGCTGCGTTGTGTGTGTTAGCGTGGTCATAAGTGTGGTTGACTCGATAGGCTTTAGGCCCCTCTGCTCTGAGCTGTAATGAAACTGCGTCTGTGTTTCATATTTGCAAGGACTGAGTCGAGGCTCATCCTGTCCTGTGTCTCATAGTTCACTTTTCACTTTATTGACCGTGCATTGTGTAGGATATGTGTTGTCTCAGGTGACCTTATTTATTCTTCATTTCTGTGTTCCTTTTCCCTCCCTACTGTCTTTTATCTGTATGCATGTTTATTTTCTCTTTCTTGGTGTGTTTCCCTCTTTGACCAATTCTTACAGGAACCCAGATCTGAATGCATCTTGCTGTGGTTTTCTACAGAAACTCAGCGTGCGTCTGCTTTCCCAGTCAGACTCCTACCAGTACGGTATGCAAATATGCACACACACTTGCACCACACACACAGACACATGCAGCACCAGTACAAACCCTGTTGTTCCTGTCAGTTTTCAAGCAATGATATCATGCTACCAGCTATTAAAGTGTTTAAGGTGTGTTATTCTTGTGTAAAGAAAGTAGAAAAGTAATTTAAGCTATTTTTTTTTCCAGTTTGTCTTATAGTGCTCTCCACCTCTCTCCCTTTCTCTTATCTCCTCATGTTGACTTCAAATATTCACATTATACGAGATCAGAAGAAGGTCTGGCTTACACATTCTACTGTGAAGCTGATAAGGTTATTTCGAATGATAAGTGATACTAAATAATAGCTCAGCTTCTCTTACAGGATGAAGGGAACGGACTCACTATATCCTTGAATTGAAAACTGAACTGAACAATGTGTGCTTGCTGCTGCTTGTTGCCATAGGAGGTAAATCATATTACAGAGATGTAACTTAAGTTTCCAGTCTCATTCTACATCACTGTAAGAAAAATTAAGACCAAAAACGTTTTTCTGGAAACTGTTATGACATTGAGACCAGTGTGTGTATTTGTTTACATGCTTGTTGCTGTGAATAATGAGTTCTTGTTCCTTCCTCTTTCTCCCTGTCAAAGTCGTCCTCCCTCTTTCATCACCCTTATCTGTTCCAGTTTCATTTTCAGCCTCTTGCTTTCTCTAGTTTTTCCTTTTCTCTCATCCTGAAGTTTACCATTTCATTTTCATGTAAGAAAAGTCTCTTGTTCAAAAAAAGTTTTTCTTTTACCAGATTTCAACAGATTTTATTTTGCTGCCATGTCCTATCAGTGTTTTGTTTGTTTGTTTTGTTAATTTCTATGATTTTGCTAATTAATTGTTATGATTTATTTAAGGGCATCCCTTGTACCTTCATAGTCTGTCTGGTTGTATAAAAGCTCTATGAATATTTAAGAAAATTCTCTACTCTTTATTCATTTCTGTTCAGGAGGCAACATGTTACTGCTGGCTGCTTTGTACTTGTTTCCCTCATTCCTCTGTTTTGAAGCCGACTTTGTTATCCTCCCTAGAATTTATGGCCGCATCGGTGCCTGGTGCCCTCCTCATTTTTTTTCTTCTGATTTCTGTCCAATGCCATTTATTTCTTGCTATTTCTCCACAGTGGCCGCTCCAGACCACTGTGCTCTCTGTTGTTAGGGCTTTTGGTGAGTGTTGGACCAGGAAGGGCAGACACAGTTTGTGGAATGAAAGGAAGAACAGGTTTATTGTAAAAGTGAAATATACTGAGCAGAGGCTGGCGGGTAGATGATGTCACAAGGTGGCTTGCCGCGCAGATACTCAGCTGGCTTGGGCTGTAGGGTGAGTGTGGTAGCACAGGAGGAGAGCCAGCTGACAAGTGCTGGCCTGGATAGTGAGGACATGCAGGTTCTGGCTGGATCCAATCCAGGTCTCTGCATGCAGGGAAGAGATCGTATACAGTTATATTCTCTATCACTAGGAACTGAGCTTAGCGGCCGATGAGCTCTCTCTACCGTTAAAACCGGTACAATAATCTGGCGACGTGTCTCTGTGAGGTCCGTGTCTTTATTGTGCCAGGGACTTGATGAGGATTGAGTGCAGCCTGTGGCCGCCTCCACTAGTGAAGGAGATGAGCTGCTGATTGATTGGTCACACCTACACACACACAAGCACATGCACAGAACATACATACACAGGAAGGAGGCGGGGGGTACTAGAACCCACCAGTGCCACAACCCACTAGAATCTGCAAACTTCTTCTAGCTGGCCACCTCCCATTTTGGTTCCTGTTAATATTTATCCCTCCTTCTCTTTCTTTATTTCCTTAACTCCCATTGCAGTCTTTTACTTTCTTTTCCTCTCTGATGATTAGTAGTCTCACTCCCCCCCCCCCACAGACCCTGCTTTGGCTTTATAGCCTTTGTGCTGTCGTGCATCAGTGACCCTTATCCTTCTCTGGTATCTCCGTGTGCCTACTTCGTCATTCTATTCAGTGCTGCAGCCCAGTTTTGTTTCCGTCCTCTTTGCAGTCTCTCTTCCCTGCAAGAGACTGCATTGAACAGCACAATTTTCTCTATTTCTGTATTGTTCTCTTTCAGTTCTGTCTAAATTGCATATTATAGTCTTCTCCTTCTTTCTATCTTCGCTTCGTTCACCCCTCGTTCTGTTTTCATGGAGGCATTTCTCTTCTCTATATAATTGTCTTTTGCCCCCCCCCCCCCCCCCCCCCCCTCATTTATTAAGAAAGAAAGAAACAAATTGTTTTTTAAACTATTCTAGAGTACATAGTATAGCTTTTTCAAAGACTGTTTTAAAAATTGAATTCAGGCATCGACGACAACCATAATGATGGATATTGGCCTTATGTTTGGATATAATATTCATAACTGGAAAAGTGTGAAATCAGCGTCCCTCCACACATTTTCTCCACCAGTTGAATTTTTCATAAACCAGGGCTTTGGTTAGGCTTTAGTCGTAAACATAGAATTGGTGAGTAATAGCCCTTTGTAAACTAGCCCTCAGGGGCTCTTCCACTGTGTTTTACTTTACACCATCCATCTCTCTCCTTCCTCCATATTCTCTTCTTTTACTTGTCTTATCTCTCTCTCTCTCTCTCTCTCTTTCTCTCTCTACCTCTACCCCTCTGTCTATAACTCTTGTCCTGTCCCTCTTTTTCGCATTGTTGATTAAACTCAGTTCCCTCCTGTTTCTTGCTCATCCCCTCAGATGTTGAGGAGGTGGAGAATCTCCTGCTACACAACCTTCCCTCTCTGTGCTGGCGTCTGTCAGACTGGCCCTCTCTGCTGCGCGAGGCCCCTGGACTCCAGCTGTGTGAATATAAAGGCCCAAGGGCCACGCAGTACTGTGTCCTGATAATACTACACCTTGCCTTGCAGCAAGGAGACAGGTAATATGGAGTCGAAATAAGGAGAATGACATTTGTTTTTTTTTCAAATGTTTTTATCATCTTGTGCCAAAGACAATCTCACACTCTGGGCTGATACTTGGAGATAGAAATTAAATTAACCAATAAGTATTTCAGAATCATTAAAAAACATTTTGCTGAATGCTCGAGTGTTGTACTGCTGCAGTGTGGTCTTTGTAAGAAGGGGATGAATAATTTGACTCAGAGGTGCTGACTTGCATCTGTTTGTGACTGTAAAAGTGTCTTTGAGCAGCCCAGTAATGTCTGGACCTGATTCTCTCATTATCCCTACATATATATGGTGTATATGAGAGAATGGCTCTAGTGTCACGTGGAGCATCTAACTACTCTGCATCAGCGTAGCTCTGCCAAGAAACTGGTTTTGCACATTGCTGTAGCTCTGCAGAGCTGCCGCGGCCCATCGAGGGGGTTCTTAAGTACATATTTTATGACCTGGTAGATACATCAGCTTCTTTGGAAAGTTTAATCTGTCCTTCAGCGGAACCTCGGCTATGCATTACCCTTGGGGAAGCCGATGAAAGTCTCTCCCTGCCACTATGTGGTCTCATCAAGATTAATGGCAGCTTTGGCCCGAGATTTACAGTGTAGAAGGACCGAGCATGTAGCTTATGTGTACTCGGGGATAAGATCTGTGAATGCAAGGTGCTGCCATTAAACGGTGTGAATAGGCTTATGTAAGTCGCAGCAGCATTAGTCTTGTGATTTACTGGGCGCGTGTCTGTGCGTCGGTATACATTCTAGCTCCCTGTGTTTTATGTATGTGTGCATTTTCCGTGAGAGAGAGAGAGTGCAGCAAGTTTGTGACATCAACATGCACCTGTAGCACTTTGCTTTGCACACAGAGTCTGTATATTTGTCCACATTGTCACCCTCACACTCTGCCGTGTCTGCTGAGGTCTGTTTGACATTCAAGTATATTCGTGTCCGTGTGTTTGTATACATTTATATTTAAATGTTTGACCACGCCCCTGTGTGTGTTTGAAATAACTCTGTGTCATCATTATTGTGTCGCCCAGGCTCCTCCCAGACCGCACCGTGTTCTCCAGCGTGCTGTGGCTGTTGCACTCAGTGCAGGAGCAGGGCGTCTGCTCCCTGCCTCGCCCGGTGCTCCGCTCTGCCATCTACCTGCTGGCAGTAACACAAGACAAGATCCACAGCCTTGACCGGGTAACTGATTAGTTCACTGAGCAGAAGCCCTAACACATGTTGTAACTCACAGAAATGGTGCAGTAGACGTACAACATTAGCATCAAGGGACAGTTTAAGAAGAGTTTGAGCTGATTTTAAGATTTTCAGTAAACCTTGATACGCTGCAGAGAATGGCGGTTTTGGAGAATCTGTTTTTTCAAGGCTCAGACAAATGTTTATTAATTTTTAGTCTTTTTAACTATTTTACCATTCATCGCTTATTTTACCATTCATCGCTTATTTCTTATGCAACAAGCAATGCCACATTAGGATATCAAGGTTTCAGTAAGAGGACGTTACTCACCACAATGTTTCTTTTTTTGTGCACAAAGAAATAGAACAGCTTGTACTGGGACTAGAGTTCTATTTAATATGGATATTAAAAATGTAGAGGCCACAAAATACTCAGAATCAAAGTTGGACTACTCATATTCAGCTTTGAATGCAAGATTTACATGGTGTTAGAGATGATTATAGATCAACCTTCTTTTAAAGCTACATAGAAAGGGGTTTAAAGCAGTCTCACATTTTTGGGTCATGAAAAAAATATATATTTTCCAGACCACAAACTTCTTAACTGTTGAATCTTTCTTTACCCACCTACTCAAAGGCTCCTTTGAACTGCATCAGCAAGGCGCTCTCCTCTTGCCAAAGCTTCTCTTCCCTCTACATTCACCATCCTGCACTCCTTCATTTCATCTGCCGCTATCCTGAGCTAGCAGAGAAGTTTGGGCCCTTGGTCCTGGAACTTTGGTTGACCAGGCAGACAGAGCACACAGATGCAGGAGTATCCATGGTAACTACTTAATAGTTTGACTGATTTAATAAAATGCACAAGTTTGAAGTGTTTTTTTCATATGACGTATTAGACTGTGTTTGTGATTCCCTTTGAACTGCCATGAATGAAAATCAGAACTGATGGAAAAGTGGTTGGATTTGGTCCCTGAATATAGACAGACGTACAGGAGAAAGGAGAGAAGAGAGAATGCCACACAGAAGAAAGGCAAGATAAGAAGCCAGACACAGAAACTGCTGAGCTTCTTTCTCTGACAGAGAAGTACCCAGCTGTCATACTGACCCTCCTGGTGAGAACCAGATACCCCAAAACCTGGATTAAACAAGTTGATCACATTAAAGTGAATATACATTTAATGCTTGCAGTGTTGTGTCACACTCATGTAGAACAGTTTGGGCCTGAAACAGAAATAGGACATGTGTTTCATAGTGTGAAGAAAACACTTTATCCTGCTTTTGTGAACTGGCTTTGCTCTACTGCCTCAGGAAAATACTGATGAAAGGATAGATTTAAAATGAATTTCTTCTAAAGTGCGGGTTTGTCTTTGTATTTGATTGTGTGTTTGTATGACTACAGGACATGCTTTGCACCAGGGAGGCCGCCCTGGCAGAGCGAGCCCTGGGGGTGCTAGAAGCGCTTTTGCGTGGTCACAGAGACTATGAAGTAGATTTGTGTGCCAAACTTCGACCAGCTCTTCTCCAGGCACTGCAGAGGTTCAGTGTGGAGATCGTGGGCCATGGTCATGTACACACTAAAGAGGGTAAGAGACAATAAACTCACAGAAGGAGTTTGTCGTTTTATAACGGTATTATATTATGGCTACACAATCTATGGCTGCAGTAATACACCCTGATCCTTATGCAGAAAAAAAATCACCTATCCTGTCAAGGTCAATACCAACTGATTTGATTTGACGTCCAGTTATAGCTGCTTAAAGACCATATACAGCTAATTACAGATGAGATAAATGTTACTCTTTACTCCCCTGTGTTTACTCTCTATGATACAAAAGACATTGTTTTGTTTTCTTAGTTGGTGTTTTTTCTGCCTCAGTTGAACATTTTTTTGTGAAGCAAATGTGAGCTTTAAATGAAATTGCCTCGACCCTGAACGATCTCAAACAAATAGTACACACCCACACATGCACACACTCATGAGTCTGCCCAGTGGGCTCCTACACTGTGAGATGTAATAGAAAAAATCCACCATGACATTCTTTTTTAGCTCCCCACACAGCGAACACTGAAAGAGTTGCTCAATTAAAGCTAAGTTTTATAGCCAACAGCACCAGCCACACCACGGTATTTCATCTCTGTTGCCCATCTCCCCAAATTGACTGCTTTCTTTTTGAAAAAGTTATTTTGGTTAAATGTCTCTCCACAGAATTGCCACTAAGTAGTGTACCCCCATCCCCTACAACAAAAACATATGATGAATCCAAGACATTAAAACTCTTGTCTTTGTTACTCACTGGCAAACTTTCATTAATTTTAATTTTTACCTCATATGTTCATTAAAGAAAAATACCGTATAATGTTTTAAATCAGACATAATCTATTTAAAAATCTGCCAAAGCATTCTGTGCCAACTTTAGCTTCTTAATCATTTTTGGACAGCTGCTTCGGTGCACAGTTGGCACCCCATCACAGACTCCTGGTTGATGATGGTGCTTTTGGCTTGACTGTGTGTCCCAAGTACATTAAGAGAAGGTGAAAACCAACAACATGCTGTCTACTCAATGATAAGATGAATCCAATCAGATAATATATAAATCTTACATATTGGATCGAAGAAAAAGTAAGGTGCAGATATGTAAACCATCTCTGCCTCCTGTTTACTGCCTGCTAGAATTTGTCACAATTTAAACTTCTTGCGAGTCGATTGCTTCTGGGGTTTACAGGTTCAATTCTGTGCTATATTGTTCATTTGGCAGAGGTGTCTGCCAGATGGCATTATTGTATCTGTTTACTTGACCAAGTTAATGAGCGCTGCTAAAGGGCACAACACGCGTGTGCTGGCTTGGGATTCAGAAACTGTTGCAGTGGTTAGCCTCTGCATTCTCTCGCCCTGTGGGGATTACAGGCCCTTATCCTGCACATGCTCCAGTTCAGCTCACTGAAATTTGCATTAATATATACTTTATATTAGTCTCTAAAGCAGCAGCCTCCCAAGGGGGAGAAATTTTAATGTGATGCACTCCGGCGGTGAAAGCAGTGTGTAGATGACTATTCTGCCTGATCTTTTTCCAGTATTTCTCCATGTTTTGTGAGTGTCATTCACCCATAACCCTCCGTGGATCCAGACCCAGAATATTGTTGTTTTAGTATTCGTGTTGTGTTTTTTTTTACATCTTTCTCCTTTTTGCTTCTTCCTGATGATCACGATTTGCTCCAGCCACCCCTTGTTGGCAAACAAGAAATCCATTAAGTCTACAAGTCAGCGCAAGATTCTCTCACATGTTTGAAGAAATTTGTTAAAACCTTGTCAGTTTGAACTATGTCCTCCAAGTTGGCTTTGCTAAAAAAAGGCAAGGTGAAATGTTAATTCAGGATGAGTGTCAGGCAGTGTTTTACCTGCACCCTCATCTCCCTCACATACACACAAACACGCACACAGCTGTCTCCCCCCTCACACTCGTGCCTCTTTTTCCAGTTGCGGTTTTCACTCATACTTCGTTTCTTTCTCTCTTTGTTAAGCAGTGAACTCACTCCCTCTGGTGCTGAAGCTGCTTTGTGCGATGCAGGCTAGTGATCTGCCTCTATCGTCCTCCTACAGCGAGATGGACGGCGTGCACTTCAAGCTGCTCTACCACGGTGAGGTCAAAAGGTGCTGGAGGCAGGCTATAATAACTGTTCTCCCCATAACCCTCATCTATAAGCGTATGTACACAAACACAGTTTCTATACATTATTTGTATTGCTCTGCATAATTAATCACTTGCCCTATATTAGAGGCAGAAGTGCTTTGCCTCGAGCACAGACTAGGATTGGGCAAATCATCACGATGTTTAGACACGTGATCCCCTGGTTCTGGATCTGGATCTGGACTGATCTGGACAGTTGCAGAATTGACACTGGGACAGTGAATCATATCAATGTGACATGGGAATATCATTTGTGAAGGTGACCCCCCCAAAATTTGCGTGCTAGATAGGCCAAGGGAAAGGGGCATATCACAAATCTGCAAATTCCCATCTTGTATGCTAACCTGGTAAATTTAACAATTTTTGTCATCATTATTGTGTGTGACAGTAAGTAATATAGCGGGAAAGTTGATGCCAACCAACACTGAGAGCCTGCTGCCTGCCCTCAGCTACCTGTATTGCTGCCTGAGTCTGTGCCCTGCACACTGCACTGACAGAGGTTAGACACACTCTTCCTGTCACTCAAACTCTCCATCTCTATATTCACATATTTGTCTCACCCTCCTTTCTATCCTGAAAATGCGTCTGTATGTTTCTGTCCCGCTCCCTCTTGTCCCTCTGTTTCAGTTTCTCTCTCCCCCTCTGCCGTGTTTCGACAGAGGTGAGAGGCTGACCTTAAGTATGTAGCGTTGACATACAGAGGAAATAATAAGCATACAAGCTGACAGCTGCTGTACATCTTCATGTTACACCGGCTGTGGCTCAATCCTCAACATTGTCTTACACTTGTGTGCATCTGTAATTATGCTGGCAGGTCTGACAGCTTCTCACACATTTGCACTAGAGTGCTTGGGGATGTGTTGTCACCGTGCTAAACCTAAACACTGCGGACGCATTGGACAAACCACAAATGTGGACACAAACATACAGTAGGCTCTGTTCAGAGATCTCACATATACAGAAACACACATAATGGAATAATTTAACATGAGCTGCCATCAACAAGATGAATCAAGGCTTGTTACATTGCCTCATACCAATTACATCAATTATATGGCCAGACATTAATTGGAACTGATTTTGACCTAACAGCCTAAATGATTTTGAAGGAGACAAACTCTCAGCAGAGGTTACTGAGCTGCTTGTTTGTTAATAAGGCTCATGGCCGGAGAGCAAGGGGACCTCTGGGAAGCAAAGATAATTATGCCAAAAGCATTACTTTACTGCTCCTGCTGCAGCCTATACCTACATTCACCATCTGCTTCTTCATCGCTGGTGGTGAGTTTTTACGCTACTTATTTCAGCCTTGGGACGAGACGGCTGATGGTGCGTTGAACAAATGTAGTCAACCCATTCCTCTGGCTGTCACATTCAAAGCAAACAGTAGAATATTATAAGTTTGAAAATACGAAATTACTGTATTGTTTTTTTAGTTATTTAAGTTGACTTGGTTGGCTGCCTCAATACTGTGTACCTCCATTATTATTGAAATTATTAGTAAGCGATTTTCATCCAATACACTTTTTAGAAAATTAGTCGAATATGTCCTCGGTTGTGTAATCGTGCCGAAAAGAAATCTGTATTTTTGTCTCAGTCCTTGCTCTCTAAATTGAAAAAAAAACATCACTCCCCGACACGTTAAGAATACGTGCTAGCGACACGGGCTACGACTCAATCTTTCTACAAATTTGTCTACTGCCCCTTTAAGTCGGATCAAAATATACGTGCACCATGTGTGGTAAAGGCCGAGGCGGCAGACTCCAGTCGCAGAAGGAGTGTGATGTGAAAGTGAGAAGGAGATCATGTACGTGTTTGAGCACCTGAATGTGGGCCTGTGTCTGTGTGCGTGTGTGTGTGTGTGTGTGTGTGTGTGTGTGTGTGTGTGTGTTTGTGTGTGCGCGTGTGTGCGTGCGTGTGTGTGTCTCTGTGTGTGTGTCTCTGTGTGTGTGTGTGTGTGTGTGTGTGTGTGTGTGTGTGTGTGTGTGTGTGAGAGAGAGAGAGAGAGAGAGAGAGAGATTGTGCCTGCATGTGTGTTAAGTTTAAGACACACCTTCCAAAGTTGACATGTGTCCCAAAGGCCTCACAGGTGCCACAGACATGGGTAATGAATGTGAGTGGTTGCCTGCAGTATGTCACCACGTATAAATCCAGACCAACTGCTGTTCACTCACGCACACAGACACAAGTGCAGATCCCATCCAAGAGTGATGACATAGTGCCTTCTCCTCCCCAGCTGTCTCCATGCTGCTCTCCAACAGTGGACTGATGGACCAGCTGCAGACAGTCCTCTCCTCCTCCCCCTCTGCTCCATCCCTCTCTCCATCAGCCTGTCCTCCCTCATCCCTGCTGTGCTGCAGCCATCTACTCCTGTCCTCCCTCATTACCTTGCAGCGTGTTCACTCTGCTCAGGTACACACTACTGCCCAGCTCTGCTCTTATCAAAAACTTCCGGAGAAAACTTCCCACAGTCAAGGACATGACACAGAGCATACATTAAAATAGAGCACGGATTCAGATGTGGCCGCGGAATAAAAATAACAATTAGATCTGTTCGATACATATCACAGTAAAGCTGTAAAACAATGCACTTTCTCTTCTCTTTTCTTCTTTCTCTTCTTCTCTGCTCTCTGCTGGCACCGCAGGCTTAATATATTCTTACTTGCATTGAGGTTTTTAGCCAAATCTTGTTATTCTTCTCATTATTACCTCTCTTCCTTGTTCTTTCTTTTTTCTCTCTCTCCATTATTTAAGGTCCATAAGAGCATCAGTTGGAGTCTGGACACAGCAGTGCAACGGCTACTTGTTCAGAAAAGAAACACAGACAATCTCTTGCTGGGTAAAAAACTGAATAAAATAATTCATCATGCTGATGGCAAGTGAGCGTGACCTAAGAACCCAAGGATCTTATGTATTTGTGCACAGCTTGTTTTTTTTTCTTATTTCACTTTTTCTCCTTGTGCCTCCCTTGTTCCTACAGCATATTCCATTGATCTCTTTTCACCATCCTTTCTGTTCAGTGCAACTGAAAACACACTAGAGTGTGTGTGTAAAACCAAAACACTAACTCAATGCACTTCAGTAGGGTTTTGGTTGAGATTTGAACAACATCAGGCAACTTGTTGCATCAACTGTCCATGTACAGACTTATGAGCTTCACCTCCATTTGGTTCACATGTATTCTTCCATGGCTTAAGTGACTGTGTTATGCAGGAGGATGTAACCAAACCCTGAGCTTGCATTACACACTTTCATTATATAAAGTGGCCCGCATCCTGCTGCACCACTCAGAGACAGATCATCCCTGCTGCTCCTGTGTCTCTGTCTGTCAGCTGGATAAGTGGCCTGTCAGGATCGCTGTGATGTATTGACTCCCTCTCTTTGCCTGCCTGTCTCTCTTTCATTCTCTCTCTTCACTCACTCAGTCTCATCCCTGTTTTTCTGCTTCCTAGTGTTTTATTTATATATTATTTGTTATGCTCTGTCTCTCCTCCCTCTCATCTACTGCCACTAATTGAGTCCTCCCTTCCTCGGAGACCTCTAATCTCAGTGTACATGGCATGAGTGCAATTCAAGTGGCTGAAAGCTCTCACTTTGAATCCTACTGTGTTTTCACAATCATTTTGGCCATGTCTCACTTTATCTCCATCACTACTTTGATCCGTCAGCCTCGCTGTCCTTCCTTCAACACTGTCTCTCACTGCCTCACACTCTCTCTACACGAGGCACTGGATTCTTTAACGTCTTGCCCTCCCTCTCTGTCACTTATCAATTCAAAACTTGCCCTTGGTTCATTTCATCGGTTATTCCACCGCTCCTATGTGCTTCTATTCCCTCTGCTACCCACTTTTAATATCTTTTTCTTTTTAATACTTCCACTTCCACTTCCCTCTCGCCCTTACTCCCTTCTGTTCTTCTGTCCACCGGTTTCGCCTGTGGCCTTGCCCTCCACTTTTGTTTGGTTTCTCCACTTCTTTCCTTCTGATCCCCTTGACTCTCCCTTAGACTCTCTCTCGTATTCTCTTTCCAGTCAGCTGCCTGAGGTTTCTGCAGACTCTACTCGACGTTGACCTCGTATCGGCAGTTGTATGTGTGAGCACTGGTCCTGTCTTGGTCGGGCCCAGACCCCCAGGAGTCCAAGACGGGGCTTTGTACCCACTCGGCCTCAGAGGGACAGAGTGCCTCTCAACTGCTCTCAGTGGACTTCTTTTGCAGGTAGTGTTGTATTACTTGAGGGTATTTATATCCTGTGTCTTGATGCAGATTACTCATTAGTGTGTCATAGATGTAATATGGACTTTACACCGAGAGACAAATTTGAGTCTGCTCCAGGGATTACCAATGCAACAATGCATTTTCCACATTTCCTGTTCATGGGAAACAGAAACAACAGAGAACCAAAAACAAATGGTTTCTTTTTCAAGCAGTGACGTTAGACATTTGGCTGTTCCAGTTTTAACGATGACTCCAAATGTGAACAAATTGTTTGTACAGTTCATGGGTTTTTTTGGCAAACAGAGGTACATGATGAAAAACTAGAGTGATATGCACTGCCTCTCTATTGCAGCCGTTTTATTCTTAATTCTATAAATCAGAAAATATTGACCTACTTGGAATGCTAACTAATGCATAAGAATGACAGTATGTGTGGAAATTTAAAGATTCGCATTCAGCTATTTAAAAAAAACAAAAAAAAAAAGATGACATCAGATTTCTCAGTGTCGACCTATCCTCAAACAGATGAACACAACCATATGCTCACACAGCTGTGGGCTCACTCTTCACTTTCACTCCCTCCTGTCTCTTTCAGTAGAGATATGTAGGTAATCTTTAAAACCTGCACAGCATGACATTGAGCCTGCCTTTCACTAACAAGGTTGCGTGGAAAATTAGATTGCAATTGATTTAGCAGTCAGCATAATGGAATGGCAAACATATCCAGAGCAATCACAGGTGTCTCCAAAAGGTTATTACATGAAGTGGTGTATTGACTTATTTTAAAAAGAGGCAACCTGGAGACCCACCAACATTCATTTTATATTAAACAGTTGAAGCAGCACTTCTGGGTGGCAGCCAGCACCAAGCGAGAACCATCATGGTCCAAAATATAAGTGCACAAAATGGGGTAATAGACAGACTCTTTATCAAAGAGGTACCACAACGTATCTTATCTCGTAACGTCAACTGTGCACCAAACTGCTACGTGTGCTGATAGTGTCACAGCCCTTTCATTTTACTATAGTTTCAACCTGGTCATCTTTTACGATCACGCAGTGCTCCGGCATCGCAATACACGCAGACGCCACATAAATATGATCTATCACACAAACCAATTACATTGGATATTACCTTTGCTGTCATTAGTTAATGGCCGAGTCTGAACAGTCATATAACAAAAGGGGCCAATTTTTCTGTATGACCAAGGCTAACTTATTGTGACTCAATGAATCACAAGGCTTGCAGAAGTAACGCCAGAATGAGTGTGTGCGACGCAATTCATCTGTGTCCATAAAATGGCAGTGAGATTCACACTGAACATAGCACACTTCAGGGACTCATTGTCTGTGGGACAGAAATAGACAGAAATAAAACACTGCATGCAAATGTCAAAGAGAAACAGCTGAAGAAAATTCCTCTGTCTCAATGATGACAAGTAAACAAAAATATTTGCAAGAGATAATCTGGATAAAACTATGGTATAATTGGGTTTGTGCATGTTGTATTTCAATTTTTTTTTTTTTGTTCCACGGCTGTGCTGCAGCATGCCAGCTTCTGGTTCCACACCAGTGGCATTTCCTCCCTAGTGCTGAACTGAGCTTCAGCTCTCTGGTTCAGCGCTCTGTAGTCTGCTGCTCAGCAGCTGATATGAGTTACAGTTCCCAACTCCCAACTCCCTCCTCCCTCCTCTCTTCTCGATGCTCTGGTTTTGGTGGCAGGAGGAAACATCACAGCTCCTCTCCTCCTCGCTGGTTTTCTCCTATCTTAACCCTCCACTCTCCCGACTCTTCTCTCCTCGTTCTCTTTCTCCTCACTCCCTGTCCCTCGCTGTTCTTTGCTCTCATTTATACCTGCCTGTTAATATGCCCGTCCTCATCTTCCCTTTTTTTCATCTGTCCTTTGTCTTATCCCCAGCCACTTCACCTCCCTCGCTATTTCATTCTCTCCTTCTAACCTTGACTCCTTTTCCACTTACATCTCCTCACCGCCTCAAGATTACGTTATAACTCTCCTCTGTCATCTATGTATCTACCCGGCCTACTTTAGTATTTTTGGACGCTACATTGTGCTCACTGCCAGAACAGACTCTGTGGAAGAGAAATGCATTATCAAAAACTCACCGAGTTTTTCACTTGTTCTCCAATTTTGTTTCCTTCATCTCTGTCCATAAGTGAGCATGTGTTTTCTATATCAATAGAAAATGCGTTTGATAGAACGTTTCGATAATTTTTTTTCCTCGTTGGAAGAAACCGGAGCAAAGAGTCTAGCTACGCCGGCCGCTAGATACGCCGGCACTCGTCCTCTGGTACCTAGCAACGTATGGAGTGACACGCCTAAGAGCCAATCATGTAACAGTATCATGTTTGGTTCCGCCATCTCGTTGGCTCGTGTTTGTGTTTCTTAGGTCATAAAAATTATCAATAATTATTGATATCGACCGATATGAAACACTTATATAGTGATACAGTTTTCAGCCATATCGCCCTGCCCTAGTTTGACATGACATTTCAGAGATGTAAGATCTAAAGATATTCTCCTTTCTTGTGCGAAAACTCATCTTTGCTCTCATCCTTTCATGTGTCACCTTCCCCCTCAGAAGCACGAGCTTTTGCTGAGAGCCTCAGTCAACTGTTTGAGCTCCCTGCTGGGCTTCCTTCAGAGAAAGAGTCATATTACAGGTATTAAGACAGAGGCAGACGGTCTGCCTCTGAGTGAGGGGAGGTGTTATCTGTACACGTGTTTCATATCATCATGGTTTTCAACACATTTACATGCCTGTTTGTTTGTTTTAACCACTCTTGATGTCTTGATGTTGTGGCTTCCGGCAAAAAATTCTGTCGTTAACCATTTTCATTAATTGCACCAGAGGGAATGGAGCAAATTAAACCGCACTGATCCGAATTAGGCATTCTGACTTGTCATTTTTCTCTCCCTGGGTTTGTTGTCTTTGTGTGTGTGTCTGTGTGTTAGCAAAGTATGTGGTGTGCCAGCCGTGGACTCGATTCCTCCTCTTTTGCCTGCTCAGCTCAGGAGACTGCTGCCTTCTGCACCCTGCCATCCTCAGACTCATTACACTCGTGAGGGGTTTCACAAAATCACACACGTGCCACTCAAATCAAGTATGATATCTTGGGCATGGTTGCGAGCAGTAATGAATATGTGATATTAAAAGCATCATAGGTTAATGAAGCTGCTAAAAACATAGAAGTATTTAGAAGACGAGCAATGAGAGTGAATGAAGTCAAGTGGAATGCAGGCTGGCACAGGGGGAATTGGAAAGAGATCATTTTAACAATTTGACACTAGTCTTTCCAAGTGGTATTACTGTTAACGGCGCTCTAGCACAGACCTGATCGTAACATGGTTTCCACAATTAGCTTGGCTACTGTCTAAAGCAGAAAACAACTATAAATAAAAATTCTAACTCGCACTAGAAAGCCTGTTCTCAGTGTTATGATAGAGGAAAAAGAGTTAAACACCAGGTTGCGTTGCCAGCGTTACAGGGAGGTTGCTTTTGTTACAGACTGTAGAAATAGTAACAACTTAATGTCAGTTTTGAACCCTCAAGTCCGCAGCAAGTGGATGATAAAAAAAAAAATCATAAAGATTTTACCAGCCCTGTCAGTCTCTCAAGCGTCCCTCTTCATCTACCTGTCATTCAGGGTACCCATGCGAGGTTCACTCTTCTGAGCGCAAATCTGAACGCCGAAGGTGTCAACATTTGGCTGTCAGATTGTGTATTTAGGAGTCGCTTCCGCTGGGCTTTTGCCTCACCCATGCTGAGAAGGGAGGGGCGAGTTGTGGATGATTTCTTTTAGTCTGAGATGCAGGTGCAATGAATCTGTGGCAATGAATAACATATAACTAACCTTTAATTATGATTAGTTGAAGCTAAACAAGTCTGATTCCACTTTAACATAAACATTACTAGTATAAGAGTTCGTCCCCTGTCCCATTGGATGGTACTAGCTGTCAATCAAGCTGTGTCAACGCTGCATGCTGTGCTTTATAGTCTATTTCACTCTAAATGAGACCACAGTTTACAAAATGAACATCATGCTGTATTGGAGAAGACTTAAAACTAGAGACTGAGACAAAAGCTCCTCAGGAAAATCCCATTTGCACCTTTCCCAGATTTTCAAATATTTGACAAACTTTGATATAATTGACTCATACTTCAACCACAATAAAGCAAATCAACTCAATAGGACCAAACATGTATTGTTGCCTTGATTCTTAATACTTCTCTCTCCATTCTCACATCCTCAGTATATCACTCCTGTTATTGTTTGAGACTGCATCTGTGACTGAAGCATGATTGTGTGTGTGTGTCTGTGTGTCTGTGTGTGTGTGTGTGTTTTCTGCAGCTCCTGCAGCACAGCAGCACGGCAGTGCGGTGGGAGCCTGACCTGCTCCAGGTGATGGAGGCAGTAGAGAAGAGGGGGGTGAAAGAGCTCAGCCAAGAAGCAGCACAGGCCCTCGGGCTCCTCCTCACACAGGTAGACCTGTGTGCGCGCATACACACACACACTCGCGCCGGCTCACACAGACACAGAAAAAAATAATGAGGACATTGTGTGGATTCTCACAGCAATAGGCCTTGAATATTAACATTCCTAGAAATTAATGAATTAGAACAGGAATTGACTTGATGTGGAAATGTCCCCTCTGGGCAATAAACTCATGAGAACACCGGTGTTACCGATTACCCCGGACGTTTTTCAAGAAAAGATGTGTTGGCAAAGTATCTGTTCAGCACTTACTTTCTTGTTTAACATTAGATTTAGCTGCAGGCAGCCTCACCCTTGTGGTTCACAATGTGTGTGTGTAGATTAGAAGTGTTTCCTCCAGATGCTGCCTTCTTCATGATACAAATGTTTGCAGATTGCCTCAGGTTCCCTTTTGGCATTTGGGTTAATATTGCTAAATCCTCCGCCAATTGGTCAATGCTCATCTCGTCACATGACACAAGACTCCTTTACTTTGTTATTGAACTCTGCTCTACTGCTGCACAGAGCAGATACTTTCAGTTCATAGTTGAAGAGTCCAGCTATTTGATGAACATGGGCGCTACCCCTATGAGAAAATGAACCTCTGATATCTATAAAAATATTAAATAAATCGTGGGGCCAGTGTGCAAGTTATGTAATTGGTGTGTACCGGCAACTAGAGCAACCCTGGAATCAAGTTCAGACAACGTTCACTCTCAGTCAGGTTTGCTAAGTGTTTATAGCACCTTGACATTATTTTCATTTGCTATGAGGAACAGCAGAGGCGGAGGAATACAAAGACAGCAGAGGAAGTGATGATGATGATGAGAAAGACAGGTTTGTTTATGCAAATATAATAATAATGTTTTGCACGGAAGCAGCAAAGTGCCAATTTACAACAGTGGCCTCAGTGTTGCTCACACTTCATATGATGCTGCCAGGTACAAGGTTGATTGAGAACCTCAGTTTAAAGTTCAAGGTTGTCAGGGTACTCGTGGGATGTTGTCTGAAGCTACACACTGGTTAACTTGCCTGCTCTCGCACAAGAAAGCTTGTGTTTTCCTTACTCTGCTCGCCACTTCCACTCTTGCAATTGTATCATTAGCAGTCAGGCACCTGAAACTACACAAAGGAAAGATTTACTGCCATCTAGGAGCACTTGTCATTGGCATTAATTCAGTTACCTCGGCTGTTAGCCGTAAATACTCTGCGGTGTCTAGAGAAGAAGCTCTAATGAGTCTTCCTTTGTGTTGGTCAGAGAACTTTAGATACAGACTCAATAACATCCATATTGAAAGAGGCAACCAGTGTAACTGTCTGGGCCAATCACAGCACATTTTCTATCCATAAATTACAGTTGTATATCTACTGATTACACGTAAGGCAGATGGGCTTTTGGTGCATTTAACTGTTAACTGTTAAATCTGTGATTATTCACCAATGTTTTAAATACAAAATATTTTAATCAAAACTACCCCTTGTAGTGAACAAAAGATTCAAGAACAACTGTAAGAAAACAAACCATTCTTCATGATCAATAGCACTGTAATATTCATCAAGGTTTATTTTTTATTTTAATGTTGCCTTGACCTCAGCACCTCAGCAGTCCATTCTTTCTGTTGTGTACAAGCACACATTTTTTCAAATATCTAAATTAAAATAGCCTGTACTGTACTTGGGTCTTTCTTTTTTTTTTTTTTAACCTCATGTCCAAAATCTCGAAGAACATCAATTTGTATTTGGTCAATTGTTTGTCAGATGACTACCTTTTCATACCTGGAATTAACTTTGTTGATCCCAACACAAGTGGACAGCTCTAAGTTATTCAGTTCACGGTTGAACTCAAATCATGGGATCAGTTTGATGCAGAAAGATGGTAAATTATGACCACAAAGAAATGCACATGGTCGGTAACAGTGCTCCCGACAGTCGGTGGCATTCAAACTATGACTGAGTGGTATTATAATCTGCCAAGAAAACATTCCCCACACTATTACACAACCACCAGCGACAGTCTGGACTATTGACACGAGGTCCACGGTTTCATGTTGTTGTTCCCAAATTCTGTGCCTACCATCTGGGTGCCTCAGCAGTAAATGAGACTCAGGCTACTTGTTTTCAGCCTTCAACTTTCCAGTCTTGATAAACCTGTGACCACGGCATCCTCATATTTCTGCTCATGGTTAACAGGAGCAGAACCCAACAAGGTCTTCTGCCTCGAGGTTCGACAATAGATTTACCAATAGGGGCTCGACACATCGCGCGCTCTCAGATGCTTTTCTGCACAGTTGTAAATAGTGGATCTCTGAGTCACCGTAGCTTTTTTCTGTCTGCTTCAATCAGTCCGCCCATTCTCCACTGATCGTCTGTGATCTGGCACAAACGTTCACTCAGACTCAAGGATCAAATCTTTAGACTTCGGCGGTCAAAGGTCAAGGTCATTGTGTCATCATAGACTATAGCTCCTGGCCTAAATCTGCATGTTGTTGTTTTTTTAACATTGCGCTGCTGCTACGTGATTGGCTGATCGGATTATTGCATGAATAAGCGGGTGTACAGGTGAGCTTCTGTCGTTCGTGTTACCCAAGGCAGCTTTGTGGTAAATGCATGAAGCCTGTTTGTGTTTGCTTCAAGGCATCATCAAACACAGAGGGAATACCGGCCTCTTCACATTGCTCTGCTGAATTGTTTTTATCATACTGTATACAGGACTGGATCCTGAAAGAAGCTCAGAATCAGAGGGGTGACCGAGCGATGTTCTGCAGCTCCTGGTGCACTGTGAGCCAGGGAATCATGAACTGTGTGTGCGCGCGTGTATGCAGGTGTGATAATATATATGTTTGTGTAGAAGCAGTAGAGGTGGCAGGGTTTAATGTGACACACATTTCTCCTAACGGTCTCTAGACAATAAGATTTTTCTGTCCTGTCATCTCCTCTGCTCCAATGCATAGCACACATACACACACACACACACACACACACACACACACACACACACACACACACACACACATAGAGCAATTTTCATGGGTTTTGTTGATCTGCCTTTGGACTGAAGGGACATTTCAATTTATGGGGATGTTATCTATGCACATTTGTCAGTGACCTGGTATCATATCACTGTCTTGCTTCCTCCCCACGAGTTGAGACATAAACATCTACTGAGAGTGTGTGTGTGTACACAAGAGTGTAAATCTGTGTACACACTTACACACTCTTGTGAACACACATGCGTCATTGGCTTTTGCATCCTTAGGGTATTTCTGACGTGCACAGGCTTGTCTTCCTGTCTGTATGATCCAGTGATAAGTGTCAAGTATAAGCAGGGGTGAATCTCCTGCATCTTGCACTGCGTACTCAGTGAGCTTCTCGGATCAGAGCTGATGTTAGCTGAGAGCCTCTTTTCATAATTTCTAAAGCTTGCAGACTTCTAATAACACTCCCCAGTCTGGAGGGAATCTGTCAGTCATCACTCTCTCTGTATGCCTTTGATTCCTGCTAACACAGCCCAAGCTTTCACTCACAAGCCTTTTCTGTTTCTCCCCCTTTTCCCTCTCGCCTGTTCTTTTTGCTCTGTAAATTGTTCTCACCCCACCGACGCAGCGTCATTCACCTTTTGCTCTTTTCAATTACTGAACATTGTTGGAGCCATTTTCTTTATTCTGCCCTTTCCTTCACCCACTTGTTCCTCAAAATACCATCATCTGGAGTCGCTTGGCTCGCAAATGTTGCCAACTGAAAACAGCTCTAACTTTGAGTGCAACACTCACTTCTTGTGAATGAAGATCCTTGAATGCTGGTTCTCTCTCAGGAAATGTGTTACCAACCGCATAGTACATGGTCAGTCAGTAGTAGCAAGTTTATATCTTATTTGTTGCTGCAGCCTTGATGTTGATGCCCAATCAAAAGTCATAAAGTTGTAGTAGTATGAGTGAGCACAGATACTGGGGGTACGTCTAAGAACTTTGACTGATCTTCACGATTACTGCAGTATTAATGTAACCATTATCCAGTCTGTTTGATTCCACTGTAATACCATCAATTCTCATCACTTCCTATGCAATCTAACGTGAAACATACTCAAGTCCAGAACAAAAGATACAAAGGATACTTTCATCACTGCAGCATTAAGCTCAGTTGCCTCATTATGGCGATCTTAAAGGAGATAATGATAAATTGGTGTTGTTCTGACGCAACTTTGACCAGTATTGTATTAACATTTTTGGAGAGTAAGCAGATTTAGTCCTATGTTCAACACCAACTATGTGGCTTTTATTCTTAACTCAGATTTTTAGATGTGAAGAGCAAAGTGATTGGTGTGAAAAGTAACTGAATTGTAACTATAACTGCAGCTCTGTGTTGTTGCCTGGCGGTTCTTCGTGAAACAAGCTCGAACAATAATCCTCGTATTCAGAGTCTGCTTCCCTGTCGGCACTGCTGTAGATGATCTGCAACCTTTTATCTTTTGCAAAAGTTTACTGTTGATTGTGAATATCTTCCACAAGATTTTAATTTCCTTTATGCTGCATACGGCAAGTGTTCTCTGTTCTTTATTGCCTGAAGTAGATGGTTACATCTACGGTGCAGCTCGATTTGTTGTTCCACAGCCTTTGAACACATTTTTTCTATTGTACATGCCATGTCCCTGTCTTGCTTATGTATTTAGTTCTCTGCAAATCCCAGGTTTGTCTGTGTGTGTGTGTGTAGTGTAGGTATAGTCATGTTGTGGATACCTAAATCACATTATGGGGTTTTGTCTTCCTTATGGGGGGAAAAAAGTTCCCATAATTTAAATCGTTAAATGTTACTGTGAGGACATGGTCATCAATGGTAGGTTTATATTTTGTATTAATGGTAGGTTTATATTGAGGTTTGATAAAGGGCCAGGAAAGTGGTAGTAATGGTCAAAGTTAGCTGAATAAAGTCAGTGTAATTACTGTGCTTGTGTGTGTGTCTGCGGCAAATACAAACAAACAAGGATTTACCTTTTCTTTCAGCTCGCCACGTGATTTCTAAAAATCACTTTTGCAGGCGTCAAATCAAACCACAACTCGCAAACATAAAGGGGGATCGTCACAATGTTTCCTGCAAACTGATCACCCTCAAACCTGTACTCTCTGGAATCACCAGCAGAGGGCGACTCCACTGGTCAAAAAGAGAAGTCAATATGTTGAAATGACCTCTCACTTGATTTATGATGACAGTAAAAATTTTCCTGAAGAGATCATGGTCTCAATCTCTGTTGAGTCTTCTTCAATACAGCATGATGTTCCTTTTGTAAATTGTGGTCTAATTTAGACTAAAATAAAGCACAGTATACATTGGGGCGTGGATACAGTGTGATTGACAGCTAGTACTCTCAATGGGTGCAGGTCAACAGTAAACAGTGTGTCAGACAACGGAACAAATATGAAATAGAGACTTAACACGGCCCATGAGCTACATATTAACCAGCAGTCACTTCCAGGCTGCTCTGCGCTGAAGTCCTAATTTCACTACTGCAGCAATGTCTGATAGAATCTCTCCGCACATAAGTTAAAGACAGTGGTTGTGCTCTGATTTGGGCTATTTTGGAAACGAATCTTTATCCCAAAAAGAACCTTAAGCTAGGTGCTTTTTCCGAGATCAGATATAATTAAACGTAGCTTGAGGGGTCTGAAAAGTCCGTAAATCTACATAATTGAACTGTTCTTGTCGGTTCATTTTGAAAGTGCAACAAACGAGTGGGGAGATTTTAACACTCGGTCGGCTGACTAATGGTGTAACTTCATCACTCAGTCAGCTGTTGCAGTCCAACCAAAAAGACCTTCGGCATATTTTCTCTTTGAAGACATATCAGCTTTATTTATTTATCCATTTATTCCGTTTTTGGCTTTGTCCTCCCACCCCCGTCAACCTTAACTCTCATTATTGAAATAATGTCCCCTCTTTCTTTTCATTGCTTCCTTTTCCATTTTCTGTTGTCAACCCTTTCCTCGTCGTGCTGCTTGCCTCGCCTCACCCGCTCTGTCTCTGCCTCTCCCTTTTAACTCAGCAACATAAAATCCTCACTCTCCTTTTGTTCACTCAGATCCACAGCAGTGTCCTGCAGCCACCACCCACAGAGGAGCACACGCAGAGAGTGAGGAATATGATGGAGGCCCTCAGCCTACAGACACAAGCCGAGAGCTGCATCCCCAGTCTGCCCAGCAACATCCTGTATCCCTTACATGAAGTGAAACACACTCACGAACATCTCTGAACTATAGAAAACACGCACATGCTGACACACCGCGTCTATTATGCAGACACGTGCGTTCTCACCTGTACGTGAGCCACAGCTCGCACCCGGCAAAAAAACACCAAACGTACCTCTGCAACTCCAAAAAGTGTTGTAAAAGCGACCACATGTGCACACGCACTCAGCAGGCCGTGACCAAAGTCGTGCTGTACCTGCACCTCGGTGTCAGCAGAACACCGTCATTGATTTTCTCTGGCAGTTTGTTATCCGTTTTGTGCTTCTCACACAGTCTCTTTGAAAGTGTGTTGTACAACAGAGTCATTAACTGTATTTCATTCCGAGTCAGTAGTTAAAGGCTCTCCACATTTGGCATGCTGATTGACTGTAGTTCTGTCTCTCTCTCACACACACACACACACTCTCTCTCTCTCTCTTTCTCTCTCTCTCTCTCTCTCTCCCCCTGCCTCATCCACCCACACATATAATACAATTTGTATGTAAGCTCAGTTTGATATAATCAAAACAATACTGTCATATGATCTTTATAGTTAACAAATCCAGCACCAGTGGAAGGCATAAAATTTACTACAATACTACACTGTACTATACTAGACTATACTTTACTAAACTATACAGTACTAAACTATACAGTACCGCACTATACTTTACTCTACTAGACTATACTGTACTGACTTTACTATACTGTACTAGACTACTGTACTGACTATAATGATAAGGCTATACTTTACTGTAGACTATACTGTACTGACTATTCAGTACTAGGCGATACTTTACTATACCATACAGTACTAGACTATACTGTACTGACTTTACTATACTATACAGTACTATACCATACAGTACTAGACTGTACTGTACTATATTATGCTATAATATATGCTTTCAAATATGAATCTTCTGTCTCTCTCTCTCTCACACACACACACACACACACACACACACAATCGCCTTCCTTCATTGCTCCTTAACTCCCCCTTGCAGCCGTGTTGGAGATGTGTCCGTCTGGCTGTGTGATTTTACACTGACAACAGGCTGACGTTCCAGCAAACCAACACACGCAGCTTATAAATGATTAACTGTTAATGTTTCTTTGATTCAAATAGGCCTTTTGTGTAATTCAAATTTACATGTGGTGTTAAAAGAAGATTTGCCCAATTCATCTGAGCTTTTGACATTATAAGACAAACCCAGCAGGATAAAAAAATCTCAGATCTAAAACCCATTTGTTCTCTTGTTATAGGCCACCCTGTGTAATGATACTTGTTCTATGTTCGACCATTAAGTGCAGTTTACCAGTGAGTCTCTATAAATGTCCCGAGACCACCTAAAGGACACAATCAGACACACAACCTCAATTGGACATTTTTGTGTTCATAAAACCGTGAATTCCGTTTTGAATTCTACAACTGTTTAGTGAGAGGTTTGTGACATTGAAACCTGCCATTGGCGTCATCGCTTGTTATTGGCCCTGCCAGGTGGCCTTTCTGTTGAGTGGCCTTTCTAGCCAATTAAAATTAAAAAACACTAAAATGAAAATGCTGCCTGCTTTTTTTGGTCTGGTAATCCATTGTGTCCTATTAGCCCGGGACCCAGACAATTTCTGGGCGATATATATCACTTTAACACATTTGTGATTCAGTCAGAGAGGTCAGGTGGCATTATCCACGATTAATCCAGAGGGTTTTCCTCTTACAATAACACACATAAACGTTCATGTGGA
Source organism: Scophthalmus maximus (assembly GCF_022379125.1). NCBI lineage: Eukaryota > Metazoa > Chordata > Actinopteri > Pleuronectiformes > Scophthalmidae > Scophthalmus > Scophthalmus maximus. Next base: position 6,265,572 of record NC_061531.1, on the reverse strand, counting down.
CAGAAGTTGGGTAATTTGTCATCACTAGGGCTGCAGCTTTAACGATTATTTTCATCATCCGTTAATCTGTCGATTTTTTTCTCGATCAATGGATTCGTTTTAATATTTTTTTCATCAAAACAACTTAAACCGATTCAATCAATCAATTAATAAATTAATTCAGTAGTCGATTATTAATTATTATCGATGAACTGTTGCAGCTCTGCATCACCCACTGCTTCTGTCAGCATATGTACTGCATGGTCTGCTGCAGATATAGTATAACAAATCAAAATGTAATCTTTAATTGCAATATAATATATATATAAATATATATAAATATATTTATTACATAAATATATATATAACATATATATATTTATTAGGCAAGATGTCAGCACTGAGGCATCGCCAGAGGAAGCTCACGAACTGAACGCTGCTGCCGCCGCCACGCACTGGCGGTGTCCCCCTCTAAACCCTCCGTGCAGAAACCACATCCTCCCCCGTGTTCATCAGCGCCCGCTCGCTGTCATTCGTCCAAGTCGAGCCAGCCGGTGCGATCGTGGCGCGGGCGGAGTGGAGCAGCGAGAGCCGCATGTAAATGAACAGCTCCGCGTTTCGCTGTCACCTGAGGGTGATCCGGAGGGGGGCAGATTGACCGTCCCGTGACCCCGCGTCGGCCGGCCGACCGACCGCTGACGTGCTGCGTGGAGATAGAAAAGGTAAAACGTCGCCACTTTGGAGGGAACGCCGCCCGCCGCTCCTCGACACATCACGGTGAGTGATCCGCGAGTTGTGCACGGTGAATCCGGCGGGGGCACGGAGCTGCGATTACGGGCCGAAGCGATCATGTTGTGGAGCGACTTCCAATACTTAAATTCTTTAAAAAAAATTGACGCAAATGCTCGTGAGATATTGCTCGTTGATGCACATCGCCACCAGAAGCGATCTCGCATCACAGCTCCGTGTCTGATCGTCTGTGGACAGGAAGCGTCGCGGGTGGGTCGTGCAGGGGACGTGCGATCAAGTAAGCGACCTGTAACTGACGGCGCACATGCCAGTCTTTACCCCCACTCAGCCATCATCACCATTACGCATGCCCATGGCTCCCACTCTGCATGAATGGTGATAGAGGGAGAGAGATTATGTGTCAGTCCTTGAACCTCCAACCTCCCACAGCAGGCAGGCAGCCCGAGGGAAACCTGCACATCCTGCTGTCTTGAGAGGCAGCCGTCCTTTATTTCCATCCCCCTCTGGCATTGAGTTCTCTTCCTGACATTTAACGCCACATGGTTGGTTTGGTGAGCCGTGTGGACCACTCTCCCACTCCTGATGGATTGTAGCTCGTCTTTGGAGGACCAGAGAGAGAGCAGATTGGACATTGCACTGCATCCTAGAATGGGGGGGTGTTGCATGTTTGCACTCCACTGGGAATTCAAAACCGCACGAGTGGACAGCCCAGTAGTGTGATGAGATGCGGGTGCCTCCGTATCTGACCGAGCTGGAAGATGGATCTCTCCACGCAGGAAATCCAACTTCGGGCCTCTCTTCTGCCACAGAGATTTACGTGGGCTTACAGCACGAACCACTCTGCCTCCAGAGACCTCCCCCGGGGCAGACACACCCTTGCCGGACGCTTGAAGACAAATCTGAACCATGGGCCCTCGCACCGTGGATACTGAACATCAGATGATGAAACATCCATCCAGTCCAGGATTCAGCATCTGTCTTGGGTTAATTGTCCCTCAAGTAAGGGAGACAAGGGATGAAGTGATCTCCTCGCTGCTGCTGCTGTTTATCAGTCAGACGTCTTGTTTCTTCTCACGCAGCCCAGCTCGAGGTTCAAGGGGAATATGAAATTGATATTGTAGTGAGTCACAGTCTCTCACTTGGTGAGGGTATAGCCAAGTGTAATCTGATCTCAGAACCAGAGTGCTGTGGTGGTAGATTTTCCCCTGACTTTGATTTTTCTGATGTTATCATCAGCGTTGCCCGTTCACAGTTAATGGATGCATCAGACGACTGATCCCTCCTTCGCGTCCCTGTGCAGCTCCTCCAAGTCCCAGCACTTTGTCTTACGGCGTGAGAACTTCCAGGAGCAGCTGCTGGAAATATATGTTGACTGCGTTAAATTGTTGCAGCGGCGATAACCCTCCTCTGGTCGTAAATATCTGCCGGAGCTACATAGCACGGCGGGTTACATCAAGTTACCCGACAAGCTGCTGCCAAGGGAGAGACGACCCCCCCCCCCCTTTCCCTGGCTGTTATCTAGAAATACGGGGGCTTTTGACAACACTTGAGGATATTTAGAGCAACGCTTCTCAGAAAGCTGGGAAGCCACCCAAAAAGGATGTTCCCAGAATGCACAAATTGTCCCTAATCGAACATTGTCTTCGCTCAGCTGTCCTCGCTTCTGCTGACTCCGTTTTAAATGGGGCGGGGGGGGGCATCTTACAGTTTTATCTTTAAATGAGTCTTTCGATTGAAAGAGACCACAGAGACCACACATCAGGGCCAAAGTAGCGGCAACTGCAGGGAGTTTTCATATTTGCAGGTTTGGAATGGTATCTTAAGCTCTACTGTAACATAAAGAGGCTTTGGACCGTGATCGTACTCTCATCAGGCTGTGCTGTGAAGCTGACGCTGTTGTGAAAACAGGAGGTCTGAGTGTGAAACGATCGCCGTCAGTCCATGTTATCTGCCCCCTGAAGAGAGATAGTGTATGTCTAGGAGCATATGCTCCCCCCTCTCTGATTTGAGTGAGATCCTTAAGGGGACAAATTAACATTCATACGCCGAGAGGTTTGCTCACTTCCTAGTCCTGCAGTTTCAGGAATTTTGGCAGCCGAACTTGTAAAGATTAATTCCGTCAGTGCAAAATCCAGTCCCCGGTGCTCATTATGCCCTCGCACAGCCTCGCGCCCCTCCTCTATCTTCCCCTTGTTCCCTTATCTGTGTGTCTTTGGGTTTTTATCGCTCGTGTCTTCAACAAGAGCAGATGAAATAGTCACCAGGAAAGCTGTTGTTTCCTGCAGGGTCTCACCGTCCTGACTTGTCAACCTTCCCACCCACCCCCCGTTCTCGGAAAGCCGCGACGCCCCTCTGCTCAACTCTCGCCTCCCGTCCTCCTCCTGCTTCTGACAATCTAACTCTCCCTGGATGCCTCACACCCCCGTCGAGCCCCTTACCCTCTCTGCATCCCTCTGATTGTGTATTGGCGGAGCCCTCGCTAAATTATGCATGCATTATGTGAATAATGCGTTGTACCATTTCATCAACATTGTCTGCTGCCTCCCCCGAGTTACTCCTGTTTTCTGCTAATGTTTTTCTTAAAAATTTGGCTTTCATCAAATTTTCATTTGATGAGCTCCTATTTTTAGCTGTTGTGTTTATCTTTTGCTTTCATCACTCCCCTTTTTAAACCTATAAAAAAGGCCCCAGAGGAAAAAGGAAGTTGCAACTGAACGAAAATGTTGGAGGAGGCCAGTGCTTTTGGATGGAGAGACCAGGGGGAAGGGGGAGATGAGAGGAGAGGAGAGGAGAGAGCAGAGAGTCGGTCTGCTACTGAGATTGTAAATGTTCCTCTGGGGTTTTTTCCAGTGCCAGACATCAGATGTGTCTTTTAGAAGGAACATAAGGAGCCCCCTCTCCAACAGCTGGAGACCCTCTGGTGGTCCATATTGACCACTTATCCCTCGCATGTCTCTCTGCTTCACATATTCCTCAAGTATCACGGGGGAGTGAACCTTTCTAGCACCTTTTGGAAGAAGAAAAATGACTCTAAACTGAGTCTAGTTTTCAGATAGAACTGACTTTGTATAAAAGACAATGTCTTCCTGTTTTGAAGGAGTGTATATATATATATATATAAACATTCTCTCTTCTGTAACATGTAATGATTTGAAATAATGCAATTGTACGGCAATAATTTGAGGTTTATCAATGTGATGCACTGTTCTGTATCTAATGGCTCGTCATCTCTTGTGTTCGGAAGAGCGCCTCTCTGCCGCCTCCTGCTGACCATGCAGAGTCTCTGCGCAGTGGTCATGGCACTGGCCGCTGCCGCTCTCTGCTCGGCAGACTCCGACGGGCACCGACCGAGACATGACTCCAACCTGGAGATCTGTATCCTTCAAATTGACAGGCACGCCTGTGTGTGTTCACGTGTTTGTGTGTGTGTGTGTGTGCGTGTTCGTGCAAGTCACTGAGTGTGAACGAATGCATGGCAGTGAATACGTTTCTGTGCGTTTGAGTGTGACAGATGGACGAGTGTGAGCTATGTGAGAGTCGCGTGTGTCCTCCTGACCTCCTCACGTCAGACAAGCGGCTGTTTGAGACCAAGAGGAAAGATCAGCTGAACGCGCTCAAGAATCTGGTGGAGCTGAACGACATTAACCAGCAGTACAAGATCATAGACATCATGCTCAAAGGACTCTTCAAGGTAGTGTGTGTGTGTGTGTGTGTGTGTGTGTGTGTGTGTGTGTGTGTGTGTGTGTGTGTGTGTGTGTGTGTGTGTGTGTGTGTGTGTGTGTGTGTGTGTGTGTGTGTGTGTGTGTGTGTGTGTGTGTGTGTGTGTGTGTGTGTGTGTGTGTGTCGTGACGTCATGTGCTCACACAGTGTGTGGGCAGCACCGGAATCAAACACATGTTTAAAAAACTCAAGTTAAGCTCCACCCTCCCGTGCCCCCCGGCAGAAAGAGGGAATAAGAGGGCTCACGGCCCACACGAGGATCAAAGGCTTCAAATGATCCAACGATCGCATTCATCAGCATGTTCGCTCGCATTCATTTGAATGTTAGATTGGAATCGGGCTGCTCACGGTGCCACTCTCTCCACACGAGGCTGGTGGCTCTGCTTTACACTGCGTCCCGCTTGCCAGAGGACAGTTATCTATGCATCTGCGTGCCTCTCAAGGACAACGGGCATAGTCGACCTTTAGTGGCTGAAAAACATTGTCAGCATTTTTGTGTGAGATAATGGTTCCAGAGTGTCTCTACTCGTATCTCTGCTTTATACTACCTCAACAGACCTTGACTCTAATCTCAGTACATGTCTGTGTGTGCGCTAAGGTTCTCTGTATTTTCACCAGAATATGACATAGACTGATGCATTTTGTGTCATACAAAGCGACACGATGGTCAGACAGGCTTCAGACAAGTTTATCTTTATCCTCCTAACACTTGGTGTCATCCCACTTCTTGCCTCAAAAACCTAATCATCTCACGGCTCACGCTGCTCGCCCTGTATGGAAAGTGGTGTGTTTAATGTCACGATAGGATTCATCACTGTTCAGATGCCTCGCAGAGCTGCTAGCATGGACCTAGTCTCGCGCTCTCATTCACAGTCGTCACCACGGCGACTTACATTCACAGCACACGGTGTCGATTAAAATAAACCCGGAGGTTTGTGTCTGTCGTTCACAAGGTGTTGGAGGACTCGAGACAAATCCTGGTGGCGGCCAACATGCACGCTGACGACCCCTTCCCCATGGACGACAAGATCAAAGAAGGTCTGATTCACGTTTTACACACCTCCGCTGTTTCATCATTTCATTTTGTCATTGCGTCTCTCTCTCTCTTGCCCTGCATACATAAGTCGGCACCTCCAGTGAGTCTTTCACACGCTTGATTCTGTCTCCGCCACCTCTGACGGCGTTCGTCCCGTTTTCCTCTTCCTCAGCTCTAAAAGCTCCACATCTTTCTCTCTCTCTCTCTCTCTCTCTCTCTCTCCCTCTCCCTCTCCCTCATCCGCATCCTCCTTTGGTGCCGGCGTGTGCCAATAGTATCAGCTTTCTCATTAACATCTATCTCATTGTCATTTGCCTCTTTTCAGGTTTATTCAGCTCTGAGTGTCTTCGAACAAAATCGAACACTCTTCTTTTTGCTCTGTTTATCAGCATGTGTGTGTGTGTGTGTGTGTGTGTGTGTGTGTGTGTGTGTGTGTGTGTGTGTGTGTGTGTGTGTGTGTGCGTGTGCGTGTGTGTTTTCTCAGCACAAAGCACAAAAAAGTCTTCAAAACCAGTTCAATTTGTCCTCTTCTGTCTTATTTTTTTAAAATCTGTTTCCATCTGTCCTCTCTTCTGCAGCTTACTCCCATGTGGTCGAGAACACCGCGTTTTTCGGCGACGTGGCACTGCGTTTCCCCCGCATTGTCCACCATTACTACGACCGCAACGCCGACTGGAGTGGTCTGCTGCGCTGGGGGCTGAATTTCTGCAACCTGACGGGGGTTTTTACCGGAGGAGCCCACCAACATGTCCTCACGCTCGTAAGACCAGACAATGACTTATGCTCTCCTTGTTGTAACGAACGTCACCCTTTTGAAAAACGGAATTGTCACGATCCGCTGCGGTTTTCTGGAGTGAGCTTGGAATGCCGAACATAAAAGCTCTTGCTTCTCACTGGCTGAATTCAGACAACGCTTGTTAGATCTTCACTCTGCAGAGGGAGAACAGAAGGATTGGAAGGTGCGTGTTGCCTGCTTAAAGCAGCTGAACATATGGACATGGTAATAAGAACATCATTCAAAAGCTAATGTTGTTTCAGGCTTAAAGTAAATGCCTTGACAATATAAAAACAAATCATTCTTACACCTGAAAACACCTTAAATTAATACTTTCTCTGCAGGGGTGTGAAGTGAGAATGTGGTAAACACTTGCAATAAAACAATGCATAGCACATATATATAGTGCAAAGTGAGTTAAATATGACAGCTGAATAGAAATTACCAATCCGATAAAAGATCCGGTTTATAGCAGATACAGGACATTTTAGTGCTGTCTTCTGTCACGTCGGTGTCCTATAAATTCTCAGTATCAGTTGATACCTCTGCAAAATGTGTCATTCATCATTAAATCAGTCCATGACGCATTGACGCCATCAGAAGTTATGAGAGAATGGTGCTCCCTGTTTTGATGCGCGAGTTAATGAACCAAACTCTTTGCAGGATTAATCTGTGACTTTAGCAATGTGCCAGGAGGATTATACAGTGGATTAATTCGGAGACTCAGAGCCGTGGCAGTTACCACCCTGAAAGTGTGCATCCCGACCTCCCTTGTGCCTCGGAAACCCCTCTCTCCTCTCAGTTCCATGCAGCTTGTTTGCCTCTGAGGAGAAAATAAGCAACGTTACTGAGAGGAAATGTAGATTTCTAACTGCACCCACTTGCCTAATTCCATCATAACTCTTTTAACTGTAGAATTAGCGATGAGAAAGTGTTTGATTTCCCTTCCTTGTCTCTTTTGAAGAAGTGAAAATGTACCCCTGTGTCATCTTTTCCCCCTGTCATCTGTGTGTACCTCTCCTCTCTCAGATGTCACAGGAGCTGGGAATCACTGAGAAGTCCCCAGACTTCATAAACCCATACCGCACAGAGAGAGACGATGTGAGTAAGATGCATCCATTGTTGTTTCTTTCTCTTCCTTTTTCCTTTGTTACCATCACACCACTCTCGTGACCACTCTTAATGACTCCCCAACCTGTAACCATGAAATATTGCGATAGGGATGTTCACAAACACACACACACACACACACACACACACACACACACACACTCACACTCACACTCTCTCACCCTTTCTTATGTGCTTAAGGTGCTTCACACAGCTGAGGCTTTTCAGAAGATCCTGAGGGAGGAGGAGAAGAGAAGGCGGAAGGAGGAGAAGAGGAAAGAAATCAGGAAAGGCCCTCGCATCTCCCGCTCGCGCACCGAGCTATAGCGCTGCACCTCAGTGCTTGTGCAGAGAAGCTGAGGAGGAGGACGAGGAAAGAGCATACGCACAGTCCACAAGGGGTGGCTTGACTTGTCAACTCAGATGACAGTGAAGGCAATAAAACCTGCCATCTCTTGTACAAAAGCCAGGTGCTCTGTTGAGAAGAAGACGAGAGGAGGAGCCCTCATTGTGACGCGGCAAAGTAAAATAGAAGTGGATGTTAGTGTGACGATGGTCTGAATCGCCGTGCTCGCTCAGCGATTTGTAATTGGGGAAATCCAATGTCGTGTAAGAGATCAAAAAAGTCTCTGGAACAGGAGTTAAAAAGGGAAACTCGCTTTTTGATAACTTGAGGATTACGTAATTGTTCTTTGGAATATAAATTATTTCAATAAATTTGCTTCAGAACTTTGAAAACCCTATTGTACTGTGTCTGCTCTAGATTTAATGTGTCTAAAGCCCAAATGGTCACCATTAATACATATATATGGTCTCACCTCATTAAAACGTGGCCTGTATCTGGTTAGGTTCAGCTTGGTTCAATTAGGGAATAGAGTTTTATTTGATTGAGATTCTGTAGAAAGATTTCTCGGGGGATGTTTGTGAATGGGCAGATTTATGTTCTCATTGCTGCTCCAAGTTGTAATGATGCCTCATATCTTGTTTGCTTGAAGGACAAAATTACCATTGGTTCAGTCATTTTGAATGAAAATTATTTTGCCATACGAGTAGATTGTCAAAGATTTAGCTTTTCCCTTCTGTTTTTTTTGTTACATATTTGGCAATCCTTTTGATACCATTTGTCATTTTCTATTTTTTGATCACTTCTTTCTTTATGAAAGACCTGTCAACCAAAAAACACAGTATGTGACTCCTCGTCCTGCACCTGTTTCTTTGTCATTTTCTTGATCATCATCTTTATTGTGTAATAGTATAACGACTGTTATAAAATGTATATGTATATTCAGAGAAAGAATATCAGTGCTGCAGACAGAACAAGCCATTTTGCTATCCGATTTAATGAAATAAAGCGACTCAGATGTGTTCAGTCCCACTGTGTCAGTGTCAGTGTCAGTGTCACAGATCGGCCAACAGGGGGCAGAGCCACCAAACGCACTTTGTATCCAGGTCCAATGTTTTTGTTTCTGTTGGAGCTTTGAGCCTCAACGTGAAGCTTTAGCCACATTCAGGAGATGACAGCGAGGGTTTGAAAGCGGAGAGGAAACCATCCGCTGTAGTCCCACGATACAAGATGTCTAATAACTTGTACTCTGGTGAGATAAAGTCTCTGTCGTGACAGTTGCTGTTTTTTTTTTTATACTATAAGTTAGCATCTCGCTAAAGCTAGCTTGCTAATGGGGGAATTAGCTGTTGACGGTCAAAAGAAGTTCAGGGGCTTTTGCTAACGGCAGCTGGAGGGGGGGGGGGTCACAGGGTGGTGTTCAGGGTTTGAACTTGTTGATGTCTGATCTTTGGGGGTTGGTTAATCTTTGTGTCGTGTTTGACTGATTATAAATAACAGTAACAACTGCGCAACGTGAGCTGCTAACTGTATTCACCTGCATGTAGCTCGTCGGTTCAGTTTCTGTTTCTGTTTCTGTGCAGAAGCTTCCTGACCCGACTGGGCTTGTTGCACAACACAAACAAAATGTCGAATCTCTTCATTAGCTAGGGTCAATGAAGATAAATGAAGTCGTGATTGTTGTATTTCAATCATAATGGGGTCATTTTCCTCCAATTGCAGTCAACGTATGTCAATGAAATGTCAACAGTCTCAGGCGGTGTCTGTTTCCCTCCATCAGGGGACGAGGAGGGGGAAAAGGATCCAGTTGTCATGGAGGGTGACGACGACTGTGAAACCAGGTGGAGCGAGGAGCTCAGGCTGGTCCTCGTCGGGAAAACCGGATGTGGCAAGAGTGCGTCCGGAAACACCATCCTGGGCCGGGGGCAGTTCCTGTCGCAGATCAGCGCGAGCTCCGTCACGCAGGTCTGCAAGCTCGGGAGCACCGTGTTCGCCGAGGAAGAAGTCGGCGACGAGGAGGAGGAGGGTGGCAGGGCTGTCACGCGGAGGAGGATGAAGAGAGTCACGGTGGTTGACATGCCAGGTTTCGGGGACACGCTCCTCAGCGTGGAGCAGATCCGCGCGGAGATTGCCAAATGTGTGTGTCTCTCTGCCCCGGGGCCACATGCCTTCCTCCTGGTGGTGCCGATAGGACGATACACAGACAACGAGAACCAGGCTGTTTGTGAGATGGCGGAGGTGTTTGGGGAGGAGGCGGTGTGTCACCACACAGTGGTTCTTTTTACCAGAGGGGATGACCTGGAGGGAATGGCGATCGAAGAGTACCTGAGGCAGACTGCACCTGCTGGGCTCAAGGCTCTGATTGACAGGTGTGGGGGCAGGTACCATGTTCTCAACAACAGAGACCCCGGTAACTCGACGCAGGTTCGAGAACTCTTGATGAAGGTGGACAGAATGGTGAAGCAGACTAACAGAGGGTTTTATACCAACAGCATGTTCTTAGAGGCTGAGGCCGCTATCAGGGAGGAGCAGAGGGTGATTTTGGGAGGGCAAGAGAAAGGAGAGGGGGAAGAAGAATGGGGAAACAGCGGCAGCATGGAGGAACAGGCTCAGCGTATGAAACGAAGAAAGTGTGACCTAGAGTTTGACACAGCAGGAAGCAGCGCAAGAGGAACGCAGGGGTTCAGCAGGAGAGAGTTGGAGAATGGAAATGAAGATGAAGAGGATGTATGGATGGAGAGATGGACAGAGGAGAGCAGAGGCAGTGCTTTCAGCCTCCTGAGGGACAGAATAAAAAAATGTAGGTACCCGTTCGGAAGCAGGCATAAGGGCTGCAGCAGGGCCGTCAGCAGGCGACAGTCCCTGCGTTCGTCCTTGATTCGCATTAGGCAGGAGGCTGTGCTCTCCGCTAAGGTGCTGGAGAGAGTTAAGATCCTGGTGGCTGCTGGAACCACAGGCCTGGCAGTTGGGGCAGTGTTCGGCGCTGCTGCTCCTTTAGCCGCCGCAGCCGGGGCTTCCCTTCTGGGAAATTCGGTTGGTTTTGCTGCAGGTCAACTAGCCGGGATGTCTGTGGCGGGAGGCACAGGTGTCGGGAAAGCTGTGGGGGCCATAGTGGCAGCTGCATCGGGAAAAACTGCAGTGGCTATGGGGGCAGCAACAGGAGGGCTTATGGGTGGCTCTGTGGGAGCCATTGTTGGTACTACGGCCCCCAGTCCCAGAGAGGGTGCTTTGGATGCTCTTGGTCAGGTCAGCCTCATAGGGGCCTCTGCTGTGGGGGTGGCGGCAGGAGTAGGGGGCTCCTTGGGAGCTGGCGCTGCTTTAGGCACAGTTTTGGAGGGAGCAGCTTTCAGCACAGCAGCCCTCAGTGCAGCTGAAACTGCGGCAGTTGGGGCAGCAGGTGCAGCCAACGCCTCTATAGCTCAGGGTAGTTTAGCTTCAGCAGCAGGGCAGCATGCAGTGGCCATTGTGACACCTCATTGTGCTGCGACAGGGGCAGTCTTGGCTCAGACTGCCAATGTCCCAGCAGCAGCAGCAGCAGCAGGTTCTGTATGTGGGTTTACGGGAATGAGTGGGGCATCAGTGGCCAACAGGGTTGCGTCAGATCCCTGGGGCACTGTGGCGGCAACGACGCGCATTTTGGCCGCAGTGGCTGAGATAGGCAAGGCGGCGGCGGGCATCGCGCTGGCTGGAGGTCTGGTGGTGAAGGTGGTAAAGGAAAAAGTCAGAAGTGGCACGGGGACAGCAGAAACAAGTCTCTCCGAGAGAAAGTCGTATGAGATCCACTGGAACAAATAAATACAGGCTGAGAGTGGAGTTGTAATCCAGTGAATGAGATCATATTCATATCTTCTACTGCGCCTTTGATGAAACCTTACACTGCACAGTAGCTCCCCTCACTGTAAGATGTTGCCTGTGAATGTAAACCACTTCACTCCATATGCAGAGGTAGTAGCCGGAGCAATGTAATATAAAACAATATTAAATACATTAACAAGAAATCACACAGTCTTGAATGTTGGTTGGAACTGTTTTAGGCTGGTGACAGACTTCAGTGACATTTGCAGTGGGATGACTAATGAAATATATTTAGCTAAAAAGTGTTGTGATTTCTTTCAGCTTTCTCAAACACATTTGTATCTATATTGATTGTGATAAGGTTTTTACTCATCTCCCAACTGGTTGTTTTGGAACCAGGTTTTCTTGCACATTTTTCTAAAAATTAATAAAAAGAAATGAGATATTGACTTTATTCAGAGTTCAACCATGTTGGTTCATTTGAATGAATGAGATGAATTTCATAAAGGTTTATGGTATTTATTTGGCCTCTAAAGAATCACAGCGCTGTAAACGAAATTGTAAATATATAAATTATTAATCGTATTACAGTAATTGATGTTGAAAAGGAACAAGAGGCCTGAAGTATTAAACGACATGTCAAATCCTAAAGGGTGATGGTGGGCGGCTGTGTTTCAGTGTTTCACATCCTGTAATATGTAAACCGGTAAAGAGTTGTTTTAGTTATGCATTAACAACCAGCACCGACTGCTGTAAATGTGTCAACAGTTCACCAGTGTGTTGACTCTTGTTGCAGTGAAATGAACAATAAAGACAGTATTCTTGCATGACATTTATTTTCTTCCCTGTTGTTTTTAGTTTGGTTTAGTTTTTCTGTCAGTTCATCTGTTGCTTCAACTGTTGCACCACAACATTTGTTGTAGGGGCTTGTGCTTTTTGTATATTTTGCCAGACTTTTTAATCCACTATACTGCAGGTCTGGTAGCTGTGTATTTGACAGTATAAGATAAGATAATATTTTATTAAAGCGCATGGGGGGAAATTGAAGTATAACAGCAGTCCAAAGACAATGAGTTCAGGGTTGATTAAGAATAGAAAAATAAATAATATAAAATGAAATATAACTCTGTAGAATGATTGGATTAGACACATAATATAAGAACAATTAGACAGAATACACAAATTTAATATTTTAGTAGTAGAGCAATACCATCCCAAGTTACAGTTATAAGTCATTCTTAAGAAGTATTTTTTTAGCTTTCTAAAATAAACCTTTAGTATACAATATTTTATAGGCTATGTTCGCACTTGGAGCCTCAGAACATTTTAGCGTAGTTTTACATGCATAAAAGATGAACATTATGAACAGACATTTTATCTACGTGAAGGTTAACATTTATCACGATGTCAAGGACATTGCAGAAAAAGCAGAAAATCCATATCATCTGAATAAACATGAAGTATTTACTCTGTTTAATTTGAATGTGTACTTCTTTATTTATTGTCATCAGTGTTTCCGAGATGCCGGATTTGTCTGACTAGCTCCGCTTCTTTTCATGGAGAGAAGGGGCGCGGTTTATTCAAATGACACAGAAGCTTCTGATGGTTGACGTACTATCAGACCACGGCAAACACGACCTTGTCATTGGACGATGATAACTGGTCTTATGACAACAACAGCTAGCTCGGGGCCAATCAGCGCCCGCCTTGGGCCACAGAGTCTGTTTGTGAATGACGTAATGAGCGTGAAACAAGATGGCGCCGTCCGAAGCGTAAATCGGCGTAAATGAGTTTATCGTGGTAAACGTCTGCCTCTCTGGAGGCTCCGGTGTTGCCAAACGACCGTTCCGGTGAAGGAACATCTCCTCTGTCGGATAAGTCGTGTTGTGGCCGTCGCTGAGCGCCACAGCACCTTTGTTTCTCTTCCCCCGCGACCCTCCGGTTCCAGCCGGAGAGGCGAGCTGGCGACAGACAGGATGGACACCGGAGAGTACATGGAGACCATGGACCAGAGTTTGGCGGAACTGGGGGACGAATTCACCCTGGGGGACATCGACGGTGAGTGGTTGTGTCTCCGTTAACAGCGCTGAGTGTCGTTGTTCCCTGACTTGAAGTGCATGCGCCGCCGAGTGTGACAGCTCTGCGAGATGCTCGCCCCGCCGAGGGGGAAGGAGCCGAGCAGTTCTGCGTGTGATGCGAAAACTGCAACAAGACACAAAGTTTAGCCTTTAAAACCATTCACGATACAGCTTGTGTGCAAAAAGGGTTGTTAATATGTCTTAACCTAATTAACACGTGTTGTTTTCCAATCCCAGTGCGACGTGGTTTCTCACAATTGTCCCATTTACCGTAGTTAAATTTAGTCTTACAGAATTTGCACATAGCAAATATGCACGTCACTTTTTCCCCCTCCTATTTTTGACTCATGGAGTCATGTATCACGCATTTGTACATCGACATGAGCTTTTTGTTCGTTCTTTTTTGTTAAACTCATTGTTGATTTCGTTGCTGTGGATCTCCAGTAAACAACAGGCTGTAATGGAAAAGTGAGTGAGTAAAGTTGTAGGCACAGTGTTATTTTCCATGAAGCAGAGAGGTGGTTTCAGTACGAGGTGTCATGCACCAGGAAACTGTGTGTGTGTGTGTCTAGTGAAGGGTCACACAAGAATGCAACTTGCTCATCGAGCTTGTAGGAAGAATTATTTACTGTATGTACTTTGTGTCAAGATAAGTTCTCCGTTGCGCTCAATGAAGAAGCCGTTTCCCAACACTTTCGGCGTCCTTTCTCAGCGAATTCTGTGGAATCATCAAGCAAAGTTTGTTGGCCAACATCTCCGCAAAGGCCCAGTTCTGCACCCTGCAGCATCCTTGAACAAATCTAAATCCTCCCTCCAATCAAAACAAGCTTTACCCTCTGGCACACAGTGAAAGGACGGGGCTTTTGGTGTAACGCCGGCCAGCGCAGAGTCACCAGATTCCCATCAGTGTGGAATTTGAACTGAATGCGAAGTCACCAGACCAGACTGAGTCTGAGTCTGAGCGTTTGACAGTGTATGACAAGGCTTTAATGGATGGATATAATTCACCGATTCACACTAGCACAATAAGAAGGCTAGTGGCCAACACTGGTGATACTGCAGGCAGGCGTGTAACATTCCCGAAACTCTACCTGTCGCTGGTGTCTGGTGTTAATTCTCTCTTCAATGGAAGAATGAGCAAACAGCACACCCCCAGCTACGGTTATGTAATCCTACTTAATCATCGTGTCAAAAGGCAGGAATGTACAGTTTGTGTGTGGGAGAGAAATGACAACTGAGGGATGACTGATGAATTGATGAATAGATACATTTAGCTCAGTTACAGAAGTCACAGGCATTACTTCTCTAATATTTTTGGCATGTTCCTCGCAGCCTCTTCCAAATATTATATGGCTCTTTGTGCAGCAGCTGGTTTATTGTAAATCTACAAAGATATTTAACCTTTGCTCTTCAAATGAGCCATGTGCTTTTCTTTGAGAGTAAGGCCTTGGAGGCCCCTGTAAGGGGCTCAAGCAGTTGACCCTATATTCATCTAAAACATTCTCCTTCCCTCAATTATTCCCTTAGCAACCGGGCCTCTGGTTATATAACCTATTTTCTTTGCTCTCAGCAGCCGAGCAAACTTTCCCCCTTTGATGGATTTACCCTTTGTGCCAGCTTGTCTGAAACACGGGGGGCTATGAGCTGCTTTGTCCTGTCTGTTGTTAACAGTCTGCCTCCCCGTGGAGGTGTACAAGCGCCGGGCTAGTGAGTCTGCATATATAATGTATACATGTTCTGAGCAGAAAGGGCAGTTAGTTTTTATGATGAGCAAATAAAACTGTGTGTCCTACATTCTGCATTCATTATTATATTTTTTCCCACCGGGGGGGGGGGGGGGGGTGTGTGTGTGTGTGTGTGTGTGTGTGTGTGTGTGTGTGTGTGTGTGTGTGTGTGTGTGTGTGTGTGTGTGTGTGTGTGTGTGTGTGTGTGTGTGTGTGTGTGTGTAGGGAATTGCCAGATGATTTACTTTTGGAGCTGATTAGTCTCAGGGTCAAGGTCAGGTTCAACAAAAATATGATAAAGAAGTCACAAAAGAAGTCAAAGAAGAAGTCAAAGAATGACATCATGCAAAGTTCACAAGTGCATTTTTCGAGGTATCTCTGCGTGAGGAATACAGGACCTGAAGCTTAAATAGATTGAAGAAGTTATTTAAGTCAATATGATGTCACAAAGTAGCAATGAGGCAGTCTCTTTGTTGGCTTGCACTGTAACATGCGTAGAATTAAACAGGGGTGTTCAGATTTCTTGGCCTGACAGGAGAATTGGGTGTCTCTGACTTTAAGTACTAATGATCATCTGAAATCAATTTTCCCATTCAGGGTCTTATTAATGGTTCATCAGGGGGTGTGTGCTTAGTGATTTCATGTCACTTTGAAAGATTCAATAAATGTGGTCTGTGGATTGGAATTTCTGGTCTTGCTCTGCAATATACAGTTCCAGGCGGCAGCCTTGGGTTTTATATATATATGTATATATCAGTATTATAGATTAATCAGCTGGGCAGCTTTGACTACATGGACCTTGGAAAGAATTTGTCAGAATACTTGTAGTTCCAAAGTTGTGGTCCAAACCGTAAAATGCAGATAAAATCTTTTATTTTTAGAATATGTTACTTTATGTAATAATAGCCATACTGTATTAAAAAATGACAACAAAGTAACAAAACACGCCTATAAGCACCTAACATATGCAACTGGATGTGTTTTAATACCATCAAATCTAATAAATAAGTTTTTATTTATCCCTTCTGTTTAGGCAACAAATACTATTAGCTGGTATTTAATGTATTGCACACTAGTGTTGAACATAAGGGGCACGGTGCACATTCATTCTCTTAGTGCCATCCATCCATCAAGTCTCTCAGAGCTGCCTGAGTCTTTATCAAAGTGCCTTTTTACCTTGCTCCCATTGTCTGTGGGGGCCATCGGCATGGTTACTACATGCTGTACTTTCTCAAGGATATGTATTTGAAGACCTTCCACGTTGTGTGAGAAAAATCTTTATAGGTTCATCTGTTTATGACCAATGCTGTCTCTGTGCAATGCATGTGAGGGTTCAAGGCCTTTAAACTCTTTGAGATTTTCTAGCCTTAGCCATCTTATCTAATATCTGAACCAGATATACAGTGGGGGGACCTTGCCACCTTATATTTAATTTCAGTTCAGGGAGATCTGTCTCAAGGACATTTGAGACACTTAACTTAACACATCAGTTTACTACCTCGTCTCACTGTAATATTGGGTGTTAGTCAAGACCTTGGCTTGAAGGCATTCAAGAAATTGTAATCATCATGAGTCATGGGAAGTAGTTTATGTTGCTCTTAGTGACAGCCCATTCATAATGTCAATCCATAAAATATTTATTTAAATTGCCTTTCTTAGTATAGAAGCTATTAAATATATTCTCATATTTCATATCATTGCATCAATCCAAACTTTTTGTAATGTCCTGTCTTTTTAACCAACTCTTCAGATATGCTGCAGTTTGTCAGCAACCAGGTGGGCGACTTCCCGGACTTGTTTGAGGACCAGATGACAACGGCAGGCTCATTGCAGAGTGGCACCATTACCCCACGTCCTGCCATTCAAACCCCTCCGACTCCCCAGACACCAAACCCCGTTCCCTACCAGAGCTCAGCTGTGAGCCTCACCAGCTCCCAGACACTGTCTCCCCAGTCTTTACCCCTGACCCCTCCCCTTACTCCCGCCCAGACCCCCTCGCCCCCCACCACCGCCCCCACGGTGCAGCAGCAGGTGACCCGCAGCCCTCCGCTCCTTCAGCCACGGCCTCATGTGGTTCAGCCCATCCAGCCTCAGCCCCAACAGACGGCCCAGCCTAGCATCCAGGTATCAGCTATCTGACTCCTCTATCACTCGTGGCACTCAAGTTGTGTTCATGGACCTGTGCAGGGTGCAGGATGTGACTGCTGCAGTGATGGACAAGTGCTGCATTTTTGAGTCCAAAGCTTTTTTCAAGGTCTCCGCCTCTCCAGCTGTAATTTTGTTGTCTGTTGTGGAGACAGTGAAGATTTATTTTCTGTAATTGTGTTATCCATACACCAAAAAAAGCATCTGCCGCGAGAGAAATTTCAGATCACTGATAGACTGTAAAAGATATAAATGCCCAGCTCAGCATCCCTGCAAACCATTGCACATCTCAGCAGAACTGTAGTCAACCTGAGAGATATAGTTTATTTTCTTGAATAAAATACATTTTCCTAAAACAGTAAATCATGAAGACAAACAGTTTTATGTTACATCAGCAGTTTCTATTTTGTTTTGTTTTTTTACTTTGATGCAGATGCACACCCAGGGGATCGCTATGCAGACCCAGGCCTTCCCGGTCCACACCCTAGTTCAGACCCACAGCCAGACGGCCATGCCCATCCAGACCCAGGCCACGCAAACTGTGATGATTGCCTCCAATGGCGGACAGTCACGTTTCATCCAGAACCCCGTCATCTGCCACCAAAGCCCTACTCCTGGTTTCCAAGGTGACGAATAGGAGGGTATTCTGTTGAAACCATGAAACTATTTATATGAAGTTGCTGATATGAGCTCGAGTACAAATTAAATTCATCATACATCATTTTGTTTTTCTTAAATTTATCTTTACATGTTGTCGCTGCATTTAATGGTTTGTTCTCAGGCTCGTGATCGGAATGTCATGATCTTGTTTTCATCCATCATCTTGACTCCTCTTTTTAGTCATCCAACCACAGATGCAGAGCATCATGACATCACAGCTGCAACCAGTGACCATTCAGCACCAGCGTGTTCTGACTCCAACAGGTCAAACCATCCAGACTCTCTCTACACCAACCACAGTCCACACTGTGCAACAGCAGATGCAGCAAGTACCTGTGAGTAACACCACAGTTGTTGGCAGGGTGCAGGGACGGCCCTGGCAATGTTGGCGCCCTGGGCGAGATTTTTGATTGACGCCCCCCAAAGGTCTTTACATGACACTAATCACCACTTCATTATTAAAACAAACACTTTAATGAAAGATATTAAACATTGTACAACATCTAAGTTATGTGTTATTTATAATAATCACAATATTAATTATATACATAATATATAATTGAAGAAACGTTTAAAACTGTTAACAAGAACAATTTAATCCTTTTTTGACTCATTTTGCAGCTGCAACTCAAATGCAGACCAAGACAACAGTCTTGGATGATCCCCCGCGTCATGGAGTGTTGTCAACTCGTGACTGACAGTTCAGGGGGAGAAGCAGTATGTCTATTTTTGTAATTAAAAGTTTTAAGGGCGAGAATTTCGACCCAAAACGCAGACGACCAGACTCAATGAAAGTTTTAACAGATTTAATAGTCTTTCAAGGGAGAGGGGGGGAGGATCAAGGGTGGCGACGTTGAGCAGGCGAGTAGAAAAACAGGAGAAAGGCAGTGTGATTTCAGCAATGGTCTTGTGACCGAGTTCCAGGTTTAAGCAGCCAGGCAGAATTTCAGGCAAGATCAGAGAAGTCAAAATCACTGAACAACATCTAATCAAAGTCATAGAATGAACTGGCCGAGTGTTTTTACCATGTTCGAGACGAAACAATTCACAGCTTTTATGCAGGAGATAACGATCTTGATCAGGAACTGATCCCAGCGAGGAACTCAGGAAGACCACGCCCACTGCGATAATGTTTTTAGGTGTAACGAGTTAGTGTAAAAACAATACTATTGTCGCTACGAGACAACGCACTTGAGCTAAAAAAAAACACAAATGCCCCCCTTGTAGTTTGCGCCCTAGGCCTACGCCTCCTGCCACGGGCCGCCCCTGCCAGGGTTGGACAAGAAATCACAGTTTCTGCTGTCAGAAAAGAGTCAGAGACACAATAGAAATGATGATTGGTCGATATCTGGTTTAAAAAAAAAAAAGGCAACAAACCTGAACTACCAATCTCTCCTGAATTCCTTCTGACGAAATAGCTCAGAAACAAACTATTTTGTTTCATAAAGTTGGCGTAGATGAAGACATGAGTGGAGCAACAGCAGAGCTAAATATCTAATAATAAAGTTTTAATTGTTTTAATTGCTCATGAGGAAAAAAAGTAAAAGTCTTGTGTTGACATTTGGACGTCTTTCCACCAGGTTCTGGTCCAGCAGCCTCAGATTCTGAAGACGGACTCGCTGCTTGTCACAACTATCAAACCAGATGGCACACAGGTGCTGTCCACCATGCAGAGCCCCACAGGGATCACCACCTTTAACACGCCCATCCAGAACACAGCCCTGCAAGTCCCGGTATGAAGCTGGCATGAATGATGTCATATTACTTTTTGGTTGTTAATAGTTGAAAATGTATCAAATAAAATAGTTGTTTCTTTAAAAAGACTTATTCTGCAATCCTACAGACTTATTAACCATTAATACGTCACACTGAAACTGCTCTGATTTCTGTCTCCAGACGCTGATGAGCAGCAACATCCTGACCACCGTCCCCGTTATGATGGGAGGAGGAGATAAGCTGCCAATCAAGCAGCTGCAGCCAGGCTCCTCCCACTGCACAAGTGTCGCCAGGTCAAATTTGGATCAGGGCCAGATGACAGTTGGAGTAATGGGCCCAGGAGGAGTGGTGAAGGAGGGCGAGAGGAGGACGACACACAACATCATCGAGAAGAGGTACCGCTCTTCCATCAACGACAAAATTGTGGAGCTCAGAGACCTGGTCATGGGCAGCGACGCCAAGGTTAGTGATTATAACACTGGGTTCATTAAACATTAAAACTAATTAAATGTTATAAATTGTTCCAGTGTATAAATTAGGTTAAAAAAAACCAACTGATTTCACTCATGGAGCTTGATAGAAATTCTCTACTCATCACTTCCTCCATGTCTTTCTTCCCAGATCCATAAATCCGGAGTGCTAAGGAAGGCCATTGACTACATCAAATACTTGCAACAGACAAACCACAAACTACGACAGGAGAACCTGGCCCTTAAAATGGCAAACCAGAAGAACAGTAAGTGTGTTACATCACCTTACCGAAAGCATAGCGCAACCTGAAGCGGGTCGAGATTTTAACGAGTCTCTTCTTTCCATCTCAGAGCCAGTGTCGTTGTCCGAAGAGGTGGAGCTCAAACAGGAAATAGTGATGATGTCGCCTCCGGCCTCGGACTCTGGTTCTGGCTCCCCTCACCAGTTCTCTCCTTACTGTGTTGACTCAGAACCAGGCAGCCCTCTACTGGATCACGAGCAGGTAACACGCACACAAAGAAGGGATAACACTCGCGCTGTGTCGCTGTTTGATAACTGATATTAACCATCATGGTTTCCACCTTGAACAGTTGGTTCAATGTTAACTTGCTGATTAGCTCAGTGTGCGTATTTATGTCATGGTTAGGGTGTGGCACCAAGTAAGAGTTGCTGGTTTTTTTATTGTAGTAAAGACGTCAGGTGAAGCTATGAACTTCTCTTCAGTCGTCATGCAGTAATTTACTGGCTGCAAAGCGCATACTAATATTGTTACAACATATTTGTCTTGACCTTAAATATGAGACATTTTTGCAAATGTAATTTCCAGGAGAAAATATTGTCTTGAATTAGGCAAATACATTATGTTCATTATTATGAACTCTGTCTTTCTCTCTTTCAGGTGAAGAGTGAGCCAGATTCTCCCTCCACCGTCGGAGTGATGGATCGTTCTCGACTGCTTCTCTGCGCCCTCACCTTCTTCTGCCTGTCCCTCAACCCATTGCCCTCTCTTCTGGACTCCGACGCCTCAGGGAGCCACAGCCTGTCCGCAGGCCACGGGCCATCGAGAACGCTCGTCTGGTTCCCGACACACACGCAGGACTTTGGTGAGCGGGACTGACCTCGTTGTTTGTGCGGGTTCATGATGCACATTTTAACCACAGCCTTGCCTCATGTTTCATCTCGTATCATCCTCCAGCGTCCTGGCTGCGGTGCCTGTTGCCGTGGGTGATGGTGTGGGTGCTGAGCGGGGTGGGAGCTGTGTGGGGCTGTGTCAGGGTGCTCTACCTGTGGGAGCCTGTTACACCACTTCACTCCCCGAAGTCTGTGTCCTTCTGGAGGCATCGCAAACAAGCCGACCTGCATCTCAACAGGGTAAGTACACATCGGCACCAGGGCAGATTTTCACAAAACAATAACCGTGGTTAAAATAATTCAGCCATAATGATTTTATCACAATATCTGGAGAAAGTTTAAAAATAATTATAATGCTATCAGTCAATTTCATCTTAAACTTTGTTTATTGTGTTTTATGTAATTTTACGCAGATGAATACACACAATCCAAGGATTGTGTAATTATTGATGTGTGTTATTGTGTTAAATGATTGTTGTTATTCATAGTAGTATGAATATTACATTTAATTTGCCCCATAATAGTTTGCATCTCCTGCATATAACCATCAATACAATGCGCATGCACATATGTGTACACACATACTCATGACCTTCACTGCACCTTTCCTGTCAGTCTTAACTGAACACTAAACTTGCTTGCCATTCCTCCCATCTCGTCTTTCCTGCAGGGAGATTACAAAGCGGCATTGGCTAGTTTAGAGACCTGCTTGTCCGTCTTGACCAGGGCTCTTCCGTCAACCAATCTGGACCTGGTTTTCTCTCTGTCCTGGAATCTAATTCGCTACTGCTTGCATCGTCCAACTCCTCTGGGATGGCTGGTTCACCAGGTCCGAGGAAAGCATGAGGGAGAGGAGGCGAGGACTAGTGCGAAGGACGCAGCACTGGTTTACCACCGTCTGAGCCAGCTGCAACTCACAGGTGAGTGTCGAGGACAGAGTGAGCTGCTGCTGTACACAGGCTGTCATGATATAATATTCACGGTTTGAAGTTAATGAGTGAGGATTTGAATGCACTGATACAGGTTCTGTTCTCTCTATCTGCAGGAAAGCTGCCTCAACGTAGTAGCTTGTGGGCTTTGTCAGTCTCCCTCAGCGCCGTCAACCTAAGCGAGAGCGCCCAGGGCAAGATGGCGCCCGCCCAGCTCACTCAGATCTACGTCACTGCAGCAACAGCACTGCGTACCGTGCTGGGCCACCACCTCTCCTTTTTGCCTGTATGTCTTTGACATGGTCCATCATTTATCGTCTATCACAAAAAACATAACTAATACATTTACTTCACTAATTTCTTTCATTGTTATGATCCCTTCTTCCTTATCTGTCTCCCAGGGTTACCTGTTGAGCTGTGCAGAGAGTGTGGCCAGCCAATCTGAGACCAAGCCAATCCCAGAGTGCCTGCGCTGGCTCTTCACCCCACTGGGCAGGCAGTTCTTCCTGAGCTGTGATTGGTCAGTGAAGTCAGAGTGCAGCGACGATGTTTACACATCTCAGAGAGAGCCAGGTGTGTTGTGAGCTCTGAGGGGAGCAGGGGAGTCTGTTGGAGAAAGATTTTGTAATCAAAAATACATTTTGTGTGTAATAATATTTTGCCTGTTCCTCTTTTTTACGTCCTGATCTTTCTTCAGCTGACCCTATTGCCCAGCTGCACCGCTGCTTCTGCAGGAAGCTTCTGGAGAGAGCTGTTCACACCCTCATCCAGCCGCAGAGCGACTCTGAAGCAGGCAAACGCAAGAATGACTCTGGGTAACAACTACGGGCACAAGCCATGTTGCTGCACCAGGGGTCCTGGCTGTTTACAGTTTGACAGTTTGTTGTGAATTAAAAATTGGACTTAGTAAACCTCTCCTCCCTTCTTTTTTCCTGTGATTTTTTCAGGGAGTTTTCAAGCGCTATGGAGTTCCTTCAATTGTTGAACAGCTGTACAGAGGACTCTCCTTCCCTCCCTCCTCCCTTCTCGACTCCTCCCAATCACACCACCTCTCCAGGTATGAATAAGCATGAAGAGAACAAACCTTCCCATTTGCGAAGGAGCGTGAATCACATCGGAATGTTTGATGTGGGTTGTTTGGGGCAACTCTTCCGGGAAGATTAACCAGGTAGGCGTCGTAGTTATTACTGTCAACACTTGCAGTCATTGATTTGTGGGACTAATGACTTGCTGTCGATATGAACGCTTCAATGATCTGTTCAAGCATCGTTAATTAGCCACAGTCTCGATCAATTCTTGTTGCTCTCCCAGTGATCCATGCTGCACACATGCTGTATTTTATCGACCCACACTATTGATACAAGGACAGGGGGGTCTTAGCCTCCACATTATTTCTGATTTTACATTTGACAAGAAATAGTTTCTCACAACCATTAAAAAATTGTTTCCGTCCCTTCTTCCTGCCAGTGGGAGACCCAGTGAGCCGTTGGTGGGCTTTGGTCCTCAAGGCAGTCGTGCATTGGCTGCAGGGTGATGACGCTGCAGTGAGGTCACTGTTAGCAGAGGCAGAGCGAATGCCCAGGGCGCTTCACACTATCGAGTGAGTGAAATAAAACTTGTTACTGAATGTTGACATGTTGCAAAACACAAGCCATCACACCACAATACAGAAACTAGATTGTGAAGATGAAGCTTTCATTCTTCATAGACTCCATTCCTCTACGTTGAACTGAAGGATGTTGATAAAGATGAACACGTATGTCCCATGTTTTAAAATCATACAGTATCCATCCTCACTGCTCCTCTCTAACCTCTCTGTTGTAGCCACTCTCTTCCCAAGGCTGTGCTGCTGCTATGCAAAGCGGTCCAGATAAGTCTGTCGCCTCTGAAGGGAGAAGGGGCCGTGGCCTGCCTGTCCCACTGTGACAGAGCCAGCGGCTACCTGCGCGTCAGCGTCTCACTTCCCCTCACCCAGTCGGGGAGCTGGCTGAACAAGGTAGAATACAAGGAGCAAACACTGTCGCTGATATCTCCTTAACATCTGCACACTGCATGTTTCACATCAGATTGGCAGGACTCACTGAAATCAATGCAATCACACACACACAACCTTGTACTTCTTAGTGAGGACACTCATTGGCATAATGCATACCCTAGCCCCTTACCCTAATCTTAACCATCAAATGCCTAACCCTAACCTAAACCCACATCTTAACCCTCAAACAGCCCTTTGAAAAAGTCAGGACAGGCCAAAATGGTGAATGTAAACTCAAAATGGTCCTCACAAAGATTTAAGCGCAAGTACACACATGGGCAACACTGCATGCTCAGTCGTGGTCAGGGCAGGCTGGTGTGTGTGTGTGTGTGTGTGTGTGATTATAATGATAAGGGGCTAGTGGATGCATTATATCTCAAGTGAATAGTGGAATACTTGTGCGTGTGTGCACAGTGTGGGTGGCAGGAGGTGGCTGTGGTGCATTGTAGTTGCATTGCATGATCCCAAAGTCGAGTGCAATGTGTCTGCAGTGCAGTACAGAGGCCTCCCCAATCTGCACGCACCCGCGACACACCCTCTGCTTCACACGAGACAGCACTGTACATCATATATGTTTAAGATTTTTTTGGATGCATGTGCAAGCTGAACTGGTAATAAAGATGATGATGATGATGGTGGTGGTTGGTTGTTGGCGGTGGGTTGTGGATGTACGGGCGGATTGATTCACACCTGTGCTCTCAAACTCATCTCATCGGTCAATCTTTTTGGGAGTTCACCAAGCAGCTCTTTGATTTGATGTCCCTCGTCTGTCCTAAGGGGGTGGAGCTCCTAGTCTGTGACCTTTTGCTGACGTTAAGGACCAGTTTGTGGCAGCGGGGAGGCAGCAGTAATGGAGAGCCAGGCCCGGCCCCCGGATCCCAGTTGGCTGGCTTCCAGAGGGACCTCAGCGCGCTCAGAAAGCTCACACAGTGCTACAGACAGGCTCAACACAAGGTACATCTGAGGCTTCATGAAGTCAGTTACTGCGTGTGAAGGAGGCGACATAAGAATACAGTCACATGAAGTCTAAGTCTACATTCTGGTAGGAGCAGAGATTGTAGATAACTGCCAGGGATTCTTAACACCGACCTTAAATGATCTACTGGATTTGCTGTGGGTTGAGAAGACCAGTTCAAGATCAGACGATTGTTTGTTTTTCAAACAATCCAACCCATTTTTTTCAAACAATCCAACCCATTAAATATAAAAAATACACATCACAAGCACAAATTGATGCCTTAGATTTGCTTTCATTGTCTAGCTTTCAACCAAAAAAATACAAATAATCAATTATTAATGATATAACATTGGGAGGTTGTCACCTTTTCACAAAAATGTAGCAAGCTGCAGTAAATAAACTCAATATTTTTCCGGCATTTCATAGCCGTAACAATTTTTTACAGAAACTCTGTGCTGCCCTGACAAAAAGCCTGTTAATCATGTTCATGTTGATACTGTATTTACTGTAACAGCCTTAGAAATCAAGTTCTCTCTCACTGTTAACCGCTGCAAAAATCTCACTGCAGCTGCACATATCAATCATGCTTGTGAGATTTATTTGAGCAGAGTCATTACTGCAGCCAGAGGGTCTTTAACAACTGCTGCGTTCACAGCGGTCTGTGATCATTCGTCGTTTTCTGACTAGTGCGAGACTCATAAAAACCGTGTGAAGTTTATCATAATCATTGTGTGAGTTTCTGTTGAAAAACTGAAAAATGTTCACTCTGTCTGTGCTCTGCCTGAAAGCCTCCACTTCTGAAAGTGAAATATTTCAAGTGTGTATCCCTAGTGGTAAATGTGCAGTGAAAGGAAGTGAGGGCACGGCGTTTTTCCTACTCCGGCTTCACCCATACAAACAATCATCTGATGAGATTTTTATTTTTGCCGCAAGGTGTTTCTTCATGAGACCACGGTGAGGCTGATGGCCGGTGCCAGTCCCACAAGGACGCACCAGCTGCTGGAGCACAACCTCCGACGCAGGACGCCCAACTCCTACACAGCCGGTGAGGAAGACACAGATTCATATTTACACATTGAACTACAGACCTCCGAATCATCGTCCTCACTGAATCATATCTACTCACGTGGACTCAGTGTAGACGTTCACCTTGACTGCTGGCTCAGCATCAGCTCCCTTTGGCCTTTCTTAATCTTAATTATTAAAAGTGAACTTGAAAGACGGACTCTTAACATCCCTAGAGAAGGATGTGACCTTGTATTTACACAAAGACACACACACACACACCAGGAGGCAGTGGACACTAATCTGCACCTTTCCTCTTCTCTCTTCTCCCCGTGCTGCTTTCAGATGGCGAGTGTGTCCTGGGCGAGAGAGAGAGGGCTCATGCCATCCTGCTGGCCTGCCGCCACCTGCCCATGCCCCTGCTAACCCCTCCCGGGCACCGTGCCCGCCTGCTGGCCGAGGCCAAGCGCACCCTGGAGCGGGTGGGGGACCGTCGGTCCCTGCAGGACTGTCAGCAGATTTTACTGCGCCTCAGTGGGGGCACGACCATCGCAGCCTCCTGAAAACACACACATACACACACACACAAACACACAGTGCGAAAACAAACACACAGATTAGGGCTGCTTAAAAAAACCCACAACAGATTCATCCCACAACATTTAATTCTATAATTGTCACATATTTCCATCCTCATACTGATCAAGGGCCATGAATATGGACTCAAACTGGCACACTTCTCTCACACACAGACCAATTTCCATTGTCATGGCTACGCCAGCTTAACACTTGAAGGCTACTGTTGCAGCACAATCACGCCACCCTATGGTCATTAATGGTACCACAGTGGCCTTGTTTGAAACAATGCTGAACAACAAGGGAAATCTGCTTAAATGCGCCCACGGAGGGGGAGGGACCATTATCTCCTAGCTTAAATAAATGCAACGCAGCATTGCATTGGTTCACTGTAGGATGCCACGCTGCACAGTCATAGTTGGCACACAGTAATGGTGTAATATCTCAGTTAACTCGCAAGCTTCAATAAAGGGCTTTCGAGGAATTCACGAGTCGACATCCCTGATCTGTTGAGCTGTAGGATGCAGACAGAGAGAAGTGTGCTCTTAACTGCACAGTGCAGAGTAGTGTCTCTTCTTATCTACCTCATACACTGTACAATGCGAGCATTGTGTTGTTGAGCAAAACAGGATATTTGTGTCAGTTGAAATTGTGGTCCAGTGACCATTTGAAGTGATGCTTCGATCCAGTGCAGCATCATTCTATAAAAATCTTGTTGAGACTTTAGGATGCGGCAGTGCAGGACTGTAGGACTTTGACTTGCTTTTGCAAGAACGACAGACAGCTACTGCTGATGTGTTCCTTACTATCAAACAAGAAAACGTATTGGATTTTATTGGACGTCAAAATAACGCAGGGAAGCAGTAAATCATGTGCCAATAAGAAAATGCCCAGTGACACACATACACCATATACCAGCCAACCAGGCCCTCTTCCTCTGTTACTTTCACTCTCTCTCACCATTCTGATAGTGATACAGAGTTCTTCCTGCATAACACTGTTCAGTTGTTGTTCCAACACTGCCTTTGTACAGAGGGTTTGCAAGTTATCAACAAAAGTTCTGGAAAACACTGAAAAAACTGGAAAGATCGAGGCATTCTAAAACGTATGTCCGGTGGTGCACACAATTCATGAATTGCATACACACTCGCAACGTGATTGTATATAGGTTGTACATAGGCAGATAAACAGAAGTAGAATTTTTACGTTCTGCTTGAGAGACGATGGAAGCTCTGTAACAAATTTGGGTCATAATGGTCACGTGTCTGACCAGGAGAGCAAAGTCGCGCTGACTTACCCTTAAAAGTGATCCTCTGTGGTGAGGTGATGGTCAGTTCTAATTCACAATGGATTACGGTCGTGACGCGTTGACCCTGCAACCAGCATGTTGTCAATAAAAGTTCAGGCAGAATAATTGACCTCTCGGCTGTCAGATCTGTGAGCAGCCACGTTTTTGGCCACTCAACAAGTAAATGATGTGGAGATGGTCTAAACACAGTGACGACATGAGAAATTGTATTTCTTGTTAGCGATGTCCACATATAATGTAAAGCACTCAAGCGAAATTGCCTTGATGTTATGTAAAAACAAATAACGTTTCATCATATTTGAATTGATGGAGGAGTTTTAGCTTTGTGAAATCTTTTGTCTACTTTGTTTTTTATTCTGTCATTCCCATTTATTTTCTGTGGACTGATTATCTTATTTAATGTTAATGTAATATTAATATAAATGCTTTTGTTTGGTTGGAAAGGGAGCAGTTTTGCAATTTTATCATTGTCATTGTTTAACGTATGTAAAAGCAGCTTAGGGTCAGAAACGGTCAGAGGGAGAATCTCTGATAGGAAGATGTGTATTTAATTGAAGAAGTAAATCCTCAGTTTAAACAACTAGCATGACGTTATTGGATCACATTTTATTTTTTTTGGTACATGCTGCAATTTCTTTGATGTTTGTGAAGTAAAAGCAAACACATAACGTGCTAATAGTGTTTTCCAGAACTCTGTCTTCCAGGTCAACTCAAGCTGTCAATAAGTCATGTAAGGAGTCCTGAAAATGCTCACAAACGTTTAGATGTAACTTTCCTGACTGGTAAAAGTGTGCAAAGACGATAGAAATGCTCAACCAGCCGTCGGCAGGCCCTTGCTGTCACAATTATGTATTTTTTTCTTTCTCTTTCCCCATGATGTATTTTACTGTCTGGATTTTTGTGTTCATTTTAATGTTTGTTTTATAATAAAACAACCCATGATAGAGTTTGGCATATATGATCTTTCATTAATAAAAGCATCGTACTAGATGTGCATGTGTGATTTGAGAAGTACGAATATAAACACTGAAATAGAAGAAGAAGAAAAAGGAGAACACCACATTTAACGTTTGTTCTGTGTTGGCCGGGTGTGAAATCCTGTGTGATTCCGCTTTGTGAAGGTTATTGGTTTTCTCTTTTACACACTCTAGCACAGTGAACACTGGACACTGCTGTCTAAATGAGACCCTCCCAGCAGTTCACACAGAAAGATGACAGTCCTGGATACAAAAGGAATCCCTGCCACTGGAGGGTGTGGCGGTCTGCTGCAGACAGCACTGGATCACCACAATGGTGTCACAGGGGTCAGACAGTGCAACTACTGAATGAAAAAAGAAAAATAAGATTCAGGATTTGGGTCAGGGTCCCATACACCTATAGATTAAATACGGCAATCTTTACATCATGATGGATGGAAGTACAGACCACATAATCTAAACTGACATTCTCATGAACATAAGGAGACATGATATTAAACATCATCATACTATCAGTAATATGATCATGTACTTTAAACTCCCATATTATGCAAAATATTGTTGTCAAACAGGAATAGGTGTCCCCAGCCTGTCTACAGACAGCAACAACAGCACTTTTTAAAACATTTTCATTTATTCTTAGGTATGACTCCAGTTGCAGTTCATTTAAAGGCCTCAAAGAACTAAAATGTTATGTCGTGCTAACTTTTCGACCTGAGCGGAACTCAGACTGTTATGTACGTGTTCCTAGTCGGACAAAAGTGAACAGCAAGTCCCTGGAAATAATACAAGCCGGAAGTAGCGCAGGGTAAACTCACGTGCACACCATGAAAAACACAAAAAAGCACAACAATGTGTCCCAAAAGGGCAAATTCAAGCCCGGGTCGAAGAAAAGAGAAAACAAATGCATCGTGATGTTTGACGACAAAGAGAGACAGTAAGTTTGTTTCCCGATAACAGCGGTTTTAACACGTTGCTGCTGTTGGCTAGCATCATAGCGTTAGCCGTCCCTCTACTGTTACTGTATCGGGTTAGCTGTAGCTGTCTAGCAAGTATTTTCATTTTAAATTCATATATATTTTTAAAATACCACCTATTTGAACAGAATGGCGTTTTAATAGGGTTTCCTTAACCTTTTACGTTTTTGTGGGTTCTAATCTAAGCTATCCCAATCAAACAATTCCATTTATAAATGCTGTTAATTTCTCAATATGACACTGTTTGCATTCATATATTATTGCAGTTTTGTATTTCCTTATGTTCATATTACATGTTCACCGATGTATTACTTTTTTTACTGACGATTCTATGTTTACTACCCTCGTTACTTCTGTAACAGTGGGGCTAATAAAATTTATCATCTTATTTTTACCACTTAATATGTTACATAATCTCAAAAGCCCTTACTGACCAAGGGGCTTACCAGTTTGATTTGTAAGCCAGAGGTTTCACTTAAAAGCAAACACACCAGGTTTGAAGTAATTAATAATCCCGGCATATACACTCTGGGTGGTATATTGATGCGGACGTTTCTTCCTCCAGGGACTTCCTCACTGGTTTCCACAAGCGAAAGGTGGAAAGGAGGAAGGTAGCAGTGGCAGAAATCCGAAAGAAAATCAAGGATGAGCAAATTAGAGTCCGAGAAGAGGTAAATGTGGAGCGAAAGAGCAAGTCGGTTAAAATCTGATTGGGTTTCGATGCAAACTGAATTGTGTGAGCATGTGAGGAAAAGATGCACTAATGTCAGGTTGGGTCTTCTCCTTTCAGAGGCATAAGGAATATATTAAGATGCTGAAGGAGAGGACAGATGCGCTCGGTGAGTTAAAAGCAAAAGAAATTCTCAGATCATATTACTAAGTCAAATCACTTGAAAATGTGTACTGATTTCCCCCCCCCCTTCATCTGATTCCATCTCTCAGAGGACGCTGACGATGATCTGGAAGATGTGATAACCAATACGACAGAGTCAGTGCAGTACGATCACCCCAACCACACTGTCACTGTGACAACCATCAGTGATATTGACCTCTCTGGGTCTCACCTGCTCGGACCTGCAGCAAGTCAGGTAAACGGCTCAGCCTTGGTTTTGTCCTTACTGGCTGTGAGCGTGAGTTTGATGAGTCTCCCAACGGCTGTACATGGTCACTCTGAAAGAAACTGATGAATGACACTGATGGCAATGAAACGGCATTGGCACTGAGTATATTTTTGTTTTCAAGGCTAATGGGGAGAGCAAGGATGAAGAGAACGGGGAGGAGGAGTCCCAGACAACAAGCGCAATGCCAAGAAAAGCTGGGAACCCGATCATGAACAAAAAGTAAGCTGTTCAACATGGAGATCTCAAAGTATGAGCATCGATATGTCAATATTGTTTATGTTTTAGACTTTTGTCAGACTTCTCTTTGGGCTACAGCACCTTGTGATAAAGATTTTTCATTATCTTTTATTGCCAAAATGTTGGATCAAGTCATTTCAGTGATTGTATGAATGCACACACATTTGGCTGTCTACAGACGTTTCACAAATCTGTCTGCCTGTCATCTTCCAGCACCGCTCACCCCAGCCTCTTTTTTTCTCTCTCTCTCTCTCTCTCCCGCTGCTATAGGATCCGCTCTCTAATGACATCGCTCAGCACTTGCACCAGCAAGAGGAAGGGGAAAGGGAAGCAGGAAGGCCGAAGAGAACGAGGAGGACGAGGCCGTCCGGCGGACAAGAAACGAGGCGTCACGGAGTTGAAAAAGAGAACAAGGAAGACCAGCAAGTGGCAGAGATGTCGACAGACTGGAAGGCGGGGGCAGCATCAGGACTGAAAGAGTGTGTGTGTAATAACATGTAAACGTCTGAACTGTAAAGAGACTTCTTGCGTCAGATTTATGCGCCCGTGTTTGCAGCAGGACATGTGTGAGCTGAAGAGTGACATTAACAACCTGATGTGGACACTCCATGTTTCACTGTCTATCATGACAATATTCCCAAAGTACCTGCCACCTGAAAGTCTTGTTCTGAAGTTTGTACATTTTTCAAAGGAAAATAGTTTTTTGTAATGTTAATTCGTGAACTTAAGTGTATTTACTGAAATTTTGATTAAATGAAAGATTGATTTCGCTAAGAAGTCCCCTTGTGTTGCATTCGCACATGTCAGTGTGGTCTGTGTGGATTTTATCCCTCTGTGCTCTATTGTTTAATAGGAAATGTGACACTGTTGTCGACATCCTCTCGAGAACATCAGGAAACCGACCCTTAGCTCTGTGTTACCTCATTCCCCAGTGTTAGTGATCTTAAGGACAAGAAACCACTGGTTCTCTGAGAGCGTCTTATTCACTGTTAACATGAAGAACCTACAACCACACAGCCACCTGTTGTGATGTATGTCGAACCCCCCACCACCACTGTTAATTTATTTACGTCCACCCGAGCCAGCGTGTGCCGGCTGTCACTAGCATGAGCGTTTTATTTCGCTTTCTAAAGCCCATGATATTTAATACAGCCCCTCAATAGAGGAACCGGCAGGTCACTGGGCTCCATTTTGGCTCCAGGCCTGTGTGCGCTTCTGGGTCTCTGCTGTGTGAGCCGAGAGCCAGCATGGCTGCCGTTGGATCCTTCAGTTTCACTCATTGTCAGAGCAGCCAATCGGATCGATGTTCGAGTTTGGCAGCTTCAGAGGATAGAGAGCATGGGGAAGAGGAGCCATGTGCCTGATGGGGGTCTGGTGAACAGTTTGTCCTGGGACTCCTCATGACATTTTCTAAATTGAGCTGACGCCGGGAGCTTCTCTTTTTAGGTAAAACTCATCAATTTCCTTCAATATCAGAATCCTCACACATTATTCTCTGCTGTTTTCACTATCCTACTTATCTTTTCCTTGCTTTTATGTTAATAGGTTCACCCACCCTGTTGCTCTGTTGCCGCAGGCAGCGGTGCTCGTAAAAGCTGTTAATTTAAGGTACATGTGTCTTGTGGTTGGCAGTAATTGATCTCTGTGGGGAGCTTTAACAGTGCTCTGACTGGATTGTGTTTCACCTTCCTCCAGTGTGATTAGTTATCACGCACCTTAACAGTTCCGCTTTAGATCTCGCATGAACCATGAAATAAAAGAACCTCTTTGGTGTTGATTCTTGAGCCGCTGCTCTGTGTTTACATCTGTGTGCAGTGTCACAGCCAAACTGTGTGGAGTGTTGTTTTTTTGAAACATTCAAAAGCAAGACCATTGCATCTTACTTTTTTCAATGTGTTACCAAAGACTTTTTTATTATTATTGATAGCAGTCATTAGTACCACTTAACATTTTTAAATGCTGCAATGATAGAAGTGTTTGGTTTTTGTAGATTCTATTGTTGTGAGACTGCTCTTCCAACGCTCTGTGGCTGTTTCTCAGTGTTCTCTGCAGGATACGAGGAGCGGGCATGTTCACCCTCCGAACCCACCATGCCCGTCTCCACCGAGGAGCCCATCTGCCCCAAGTTCCAGCCCAACATCTTTGACCCCTCACGCTGCCATGACTGCCTCCGCCAGAGGCACCTACACGCCGGCGCCGGGGAGAGCGCTGAGGCAGCACCGCTGCAGAAATCCACAGCAGGCACCGGAGCTGGGGGTATAACTGGGAGTGGGACTGGGACGGGGATTGGGACAGGTAAAATGGTGTCTTTCACACCGATCCCATCCCAGGCAGAGGAAAGAGACACCAGCAGCAAGGTAAGAAAGAGGAGAAGCCAGAAAGGAAGTGGGAGGGAAATGTACAGAGCGGCTACTGCAGGTTACCGGGTTGAAGATGGGCACAACAGTAGAATTTGTGCTGAGTGATGGGATTAGCTCAACGTGAGGATGGGCAGTGAGAGAGTATCAAAGGTCACGGGTGAGGTCAGACACTGGAGTTAAATGCTAAGTGAAGGGAAACATAATGAGATGCCACTGAATTGTTTGACTCTGTCTATCTTGCAGATCAAAAATGATGTACATTGTTTTCAATGATATAATTTGGAATCAAAAAATATTGAATTTGAGTTGATCTTTTCTTACAACTTCTCAACTGACCCAAAGGTCAAAAGTGTTTCTGTGTCCGAGTAAAATGTCATAAAGTGCCTGCTACTTTAATGCAGTCAGCATGTCAGCACAGTAGGTGAGATCATACACAAGTCTTTGTCGCTTGTGAGTAAATGAAGAGCCTGGGAATCACGGGTGATGACCAGGAGTTGGGCGATAGCAGTGGTTCCCATTATAAATTAACAAAGCTGGATCAATTTCAGTCCCCTTGGGAATCACTCGTAATTTTAGACAAAGGGGCAATGTAGGAAGAAAGGATGGGCATGTTCACAGTATAAGATCGGTGTAAATGTTTCTGTTCATCCTGCTTTCATGACATAATTGCAGTATGTACTGTACCCCAAAACACGGCGGGTACTGAATTGCAGCATGAAACCCATCAGTTTCCTGAATAGTGTGGCGATTAATGCCCATTACTAACATTGGCGGACAGTTTTTTTGCATCTTTTTACAACACCCCCGTGTCATGAGATGGGGCTTATGGCAAGAACAAAAATGTTGAAATTTTAATGAGGAAAGCCACGAGCCAGGTTGAGTTACAGAGGTGTAACTCTAATCGAACAACAGACTGAACATGCGACTGTGTGTCAGAGCAGACAGAGGGGACAAACTATTCGGCTCAGCCTGAATGCTAAGAGATGGAGCTCGACAGACAGATCTAGGATCATTGCGTATGTACATCCCTGCTCTGATGGAGTCGCTGTGTATTTTCCATGAACCTGTATACTACAAAAAAAAGGAGCTGGTTTTATTATTGACATCAGCACTGAGTTTTCTGCAATGTTGCGATTGGCTCGTGTCTCAACCTGCCGTCCTATCAGGAGGATTCTGACGGCCTGTCGGTGGTGAGCAGCTACTGTGATGTCAACGGAGGCCGTCTGGGTTATGGGGAGGGCTCTTTGTGCATCCTGAGCCCCGACTGTGAGCTTTACATCTGTGACGGCGACGACGACGACAGCACCGACAGGTGAGCGTACTGGATGTATTATAATAAGTTATTTGCACCCATTGTAGACATGTCTTGTGGATTTCAATGTGTAATTTTAGTGTCCTTATGAGTAAGTTTCATGATTTAAAAACATTGATATACAAGTACTTTAGTCTGAATCCTGCTACTTCTAATTTCACGTTCTGTGACAGATTCATTTTTTTCTGTCTGCCTTCTCTTTCTCCCATCTCTTGGTTCTTCACCCTCTCAATCTTTCACCTTTCCCTCTCTGCTCTCATCATTCTTCTCCCATCTCGTTTTCTTTTCTCCCCCCGTGTAGCTGCCGTGACCAGAGCGACTACCAAGATTTCAGCGGCTCCGTCAGTGCAGAGGACGAATACCTGCTGATCCGTCGCCATTCGGCCAAACTCAAAACCATGACCCGGCTTGACCCACCGCCCCATCGGCCCAACCCTCGGGCGTGGATGGACGAAGCCCGGAGCAGAGATGGCCTCATTAGGCGATCGGGTACGTGATACAAAGCTGACCTTGTACATTGTTATATTTGTCAGTTGTTTCAGTCATTACTTGGCAGATGGGATACAGAGGCGGAAGAGGCAAGGAAAGGAGATGGAGAAACATAAGAGCATCTCCCAATTTCTCTTTTTTGAACACATATAGTTCTCCGTGTGAGTCTTGTGGACCAGCAGACTGAGCCTTTTGTAAACCTATGACTTACTGCTCTTGACCAGTCCATATCCATTTACAGACTAAGGTGTTCTTTACTTGGCAATACTGTTTGATGTCATCAGCTGAGGTGTCCCAGAGCAATTATCAGTAACACAATATAGCTCAGTTTGTGTCAGGGAACCTCTGGTAGTTTCTCAGTCGTTGAACTTTGATGCGTGAGTCTCTTATTTCCATCATTCCTCCTTCTTTCTATTTTCTGTCACACTGCCTGACTCCTTTTTTCTCTCAAGGGATGACAGACGAAAGGGAGAAGCGTGAAAGTGGCTACTTCTCCCTGGGGAGAGCAGCGGGTGCACACTCGCTGCGTGATAACAGCCCGCCTGCTCCTTACCGCCATTTTGAGAAGGGACATCCCATCTTCAGCAGCAGAAATGTTGAGCCCAAAGACACCGTCCCCTTCAGAAACCCCAATCTTGGCGTGGCATCTGAAAGGCAGGTACTGGAAGATCCAAACGACGATCTCCCCATGGAAATCCCTCCTACTGACCCCTATGAAATTGCCATCGAGGTTCAGGCACAAGTCGGCCCTCGTTCTCCGAGTCCTACTCCTTTTAAGATAGCCGAGTCTCTCACCGACCGAAAGGGATTCAGGACTTCACATGGTCGGGGAAACCCTTCGTCTCACGATTCTTCCTGTCATCAATCTGGGCGATTTGATTCCTCAAGGCATAGCTCCGCTCTGCAATCTCGCTCTTCTTCTCCCTCACGAAGAGATTTGCCATTCAGACGCAGTGAGTCCACTGCTTCCCTCAGCCGGCATCATTTCGACGGTGGGGGGCGGTCTCAGGGGACGGACGCAGGATCCAGAGGCTCCTTGCAAAGCACACAAGCCCGACGCTTTGAGTCCGGAACACTGCCAAGAAACTTCAAATCGCTCGCTAGTTCAGTCCAATCCCAATCCAGCATGATTTCTGATTTTAGGAGTGCCTTGAGGAAAACAGCGGTAAATGGGTCTTTGAGTGGACGGTGTCGTGACAGCCGAAGCTCTTCTCCCTCAAGGAGGGATTACAAATGTCCAGGTCCAATGTCCCTCCGCAAAACTGAAACCACCAGCGATTCACCTTTTGGACGTGGGCGTGACATTCGTACTTCATCTCCATCTAGGAGAACTTCTGAGGGTCGGCGTGACAGTCACAGCGTCTCGCCGCCAAGGAAAAGTTACAGTTCCTCTAGCCACTCCCTCCTTTGTAAATCTGAATCAGTTGTGTCTCTGAACGGACGCAGTCACAATGGACGCTGTGGCTCCCCCATAAGAGAGGGCTATGATATTGAAAGCCAGGCTCTGCTGCGCAATTCAACAGCAGGGAATAGATTGAATGATCAGGAACATGAACATGAAAACCCCGCCACGTCTCCACCCAGACGAGGTTATGACAGACCAAGTCAATCCATACTCAACAAGACTAAAACAAGCGCTGTCGGGCGTGGCAGCCAAGGTCGTGACAGCCAAGGTCACGACAGCCAAGGTCGCGACAGCCAAGGTCGGGGCAGCCGTTGTGCCTCCCCTGGAAGAAGAGGCTATGAAACCCCTAGTCAGTATCAACTGAGGAAAACGGACACCAGCGGCTCATTAAACAGCCGTAGTCGTGAGAGTCGTAACTCCTCTCCGTCAAGGAGAAGCCATGAAGCGCCCTCTCAGTCTCTGCTGCGCAAGTCCGAAGGAAACAGCTCTGTCAGAAGTCGCGATGTGCACAGTTTGTCACCCGCAAGGAAAAGCTCTGATGTTTCTGGCCAACACTCGCTGCAGAAAACACAAACCAGCAGCTCCCAACACAGCAAGAAACACATCGGCCGCAATTCTTCTCCCTCTGAAAAAGGCAACAGTGACCCGCCCGGCTACTCAGTCCTCAGAAATGCCACTAATGGAGACTCCAGCCGTTCCTCACAGAGAAAAAACACTTTCAATGACTCAAAGTCTGACTCCAAACACACCGCACGCTCCTGGAGAGACTCCACACATTCCCCCCGCAGCTCTTCATTATCTCGTGCTGCTTCACCCTCTAGACAGACCACAAATGGCAGCAGAGCAGCTTTCGTCACCTTGGAAGCACTCAGGAAACCCAGCAGCATCAGATCTGGGGTTGTTGAGCACGTCCTTGAGGATCACCGCCTCTCACCTAACGACAAGAGGGCCTCCCAGCGCACACGCAGCCCCTCTCCCTCGCCGCAGATTCAAATGGGGAGGCACACCTCCTCC
The DNA here is from genome assembly GCF_022379125.1 of Scophthalmus maximus. Taxonomy (NCBI): domain Eukaryota; kingdom Metazoa; phylum Chordata; class Actinopteri; order Pleuronectiformes; family Scophthalmidae; genus Scophthalmus; species Scophthalmus maximus. The sequence goes on along the minus strand of NC_061531.1, from coordinate 6,227,435 downwards.
CAGAGCTCCATGGAGTCCTCTGAGTCAGGCCAACTCTCAGTGGGGTCCGCGGGACGGAACAGGGAGGAGTACGCCATGTTGGCTGACCTGCCGAGGGTCAAAAGGATCCACCAGAGGGAGGGGGCAGGGGCGCACACGGGGCAGCCGCACTGCCAGCTGCCTCCTCGGAGACAGGAACTCTTCAAACCAGCCAGGTTAGATTTCCATTGCACCGCAAAGATGTACTGGTGTTGGCAAAACTATTTAAAGACTACACCATTGGCTAGATGGCTTAATAGCAAAAGGTGGATAAATTTGACCAAACACAGTGATTAACCTGTCCGTGCTGTTCCAGCCACTCCTTGAGCAAACACCCATCCAGAGAGTGTGAAGATACAGTGGACACGGAGAGAGAATGGCACTATAGCGGCTGTGGGTATCTGTCTCGGGCTCACTCCTCCACCTCGCTGCAGGTAGGCTGATCGTGGCAACGGAGACAATTAAAAACTGTTTTTTTTTTTTACATTTAGTAAAAAGGTAGCTCTTATTTTGTCTTTCCATTTAAGTTCATCATGAAGCACAGAGCATAGAGAGACGTGGCAGAGAGAACTGCATCGAGTATAGAAGGGCTGAGAACTGAGCTTTTAAATCCACCCAGCCGTATGTTAAGCACCTTATCCTCCAGTGCAATATAATCCATTACAGTGGCACTATGGATTGTGCTCTGTCTTCACCTGCCTAATGTGTTAATGCTTAACCACATCTTCCACATACCATACAGCAGATAAAACAAAATTCTGTGAAGATCTGCAGGTTTCTATATTTGCTCAGTGGGGCTTTGATTATCTAACCACAAGCTGTTTCTTCCTCCAGAGATCTGGCAGTCCCACAGCGGATGAAAGCAGTTCTTGGAAAGGTAACCACCACAGATCAGAAGAAATGCAGGTATGTGTGGTGCAGCCGGTCCATCGACAGCAAAAAAAATGTTTGTTCTCTTTACTGCATGACGAATGTGTGGAGGCGAACTCTTTGCCACTGCGCCAGCTGGGGAGTGATGTTATACAGTTGACTCTTCTCTTATCTTGTTTGCAGTGAACGCCATAAACCTCCAGCCCACATGGTTTGATGTTATTTTATTGCAGCCCGGTCCATTTATAATATATACGCCATCTTTTCTGTTACATATTTACTAGACTGCTGCTGGCTCGTCACACAAATTCTGTCTGCAATCGCAAGGAGCCTTTTTAAAAATGTACTTGGCAAACTAACCTGCTGGCATATTTCTACACCGTTTAGCCTTTAAAAAAATGATCTGCTTGTTGTGTGTCTGTAGACTTCACCTACACCCTGCAGGCCTTTCATAAGACTGACTGAGCTTTGTCAGTTGTGGTCTGCTGGGGCATGTGTTGAAATTCCTGAACTGAAACCAATAGCTACCAAGACAGGATTTTGGAGAGTGTGTTTGTGTGTGGGGGGGGGGGTACTTTGAATGACAGCCCAAAGATATTCAGTCAGGAAAATACAGCCAGTAATATTTGTGCATGTTTGCCAAGAAGGGGAAGGCTAAACTTTTTCCATGTCATGGGCCCACAAGAGTTTTTTTGGTCCCAGGAAAAAGGAAGCAGTGACACCTCCGCATGTTGACAACGTCTTTTCTCGTTGTGATAATCTATCGTGGGCGCAGTTGATCGGCACTAAAACACTTCTCGTGTGGCGAAGGGGGACCCGCACGTCCACCCGGCCAGCCCCCTCGGAGGTCCTCGCACCCCAGTTTTGCAGCAGCTCGCGCCGTGTGGTTAAGTCCAGGCTTATTTTCTCAAGCGCTCCTCGCGGACCCGCCCAGGAAGTGGCGGACAGGGGCTCAGAGAGAGAGAGAGAGACACACACACACACACACACACACCGCAGGTCACCGCCGCAGTGTTCGCTCCCTACGACTCGTCAGAAAGTTAGAGGAGCTTATCGTTTTTATCACAAGTCCAGCAGGTTTTAGTCGGAGGAATGCGCTGTCCCCTTAAGCAGTCTGCCACGAGCGTCGGCGGCTCGCTCGATTAGGCGAACGCGGGCACGAATGGCGGGGTTAGCTTTAACTCCGTGCAGCGCCAGGCGCTCTGCTGCGAGGAAGTAACGAGTTCGCCTCGAGTTCGCGTGACGGAGCCGCGAGTTTCGAGAAGCAACGGGAGGTTTTTTGTTTTGTTTGCGGCAAGGTTACGGTACTTTTGCTCTTTTCTCTTCGTTTGACCCACTTTGGATCCGGTGTCATCATGACGGTGAGTCGAGTCGCACCTCGAGAGCTGTGTGTGTGTGTGTATGTGTGTGTGTGTGTGTGTGTTTTACATCTCACATGAAATCTGGCCAAAACGCAAACTGTAGATTTAAACTAATTTAATAGGGAGAGAAGACTCACTAGTGGAGATGACATCATCGTATCTTACTAGTTGGAAGCCAGCACATCAATGGTGTAGATTTGACCTGTCAGATCTGAAGTTTACATTGTGTAGAATTAGGATTTTTGCAATATAAGAACAATTGTAGATCTCTACAATAAACTGTGCCTTGTAAGAATTGGACTTGTTGATATCAACCATCAATATTTTTGTAGAGCTGCAACAGTTACTTTAAAATGAGTCTATTTCGACAATCGATTAATCGGCTCAGGTCGTCTTAGTGAGGGGAAAGAAAGTTCTCTGATTTCAGCGTCTTAGATGTGAATATTTTCTGCTTTCTTTGCTCCTCGATGACAGAAAAATAAATATATTTGGTGTGTGGACAAAACAAAACGTCATCAATTTTCTCCACTTTATGACATTTTATGGCCCAAACAACTAATAAATCAATCGAGACAGTAATCGACAGATTAATCGATAATGATTATGATCGTTGGTTGCAGCCCTATATTTTCGATGGGTGAGAATTAAGCCATGAATTAGAAATTCAACCAGTCAAAACTTTGAATTATGACACGTCCAAATGTAATTATCTGTTACTTGAGATTCAACAGAGGTCGGTTCTAGAAGTGGACCACTAGTGTAGTTACAGATATGTACAGTTCAGTGGACATCTCCACTGGCAGGAAATTGTTGATGTTAAGATTGTGACTAGTGAGAAACAAATTGTTGATTTCCATATTTAGAATTGCTACTAGGCAGAATTACATTACCTACATGTCAGTTTGGAGTTGTAACGAGTCAAAAGGATGACTGTTAATATCTACAATTCAGCACTTCAGCCTGTCTTGAGTCTGGTTTAAATGTTTTGTTAAAAGAGAAAAGGTTATTTAAGATTATATATCTTGGTTTCCATGGGCTCCTAGAGCCATTGTTTTGCATGGAATGGACATAAAGGCGTCCATATTAGTGCTAAGTTAAACATGAATTATATTTCCTGTGTTGTCTCTATGTCCACGTACTTAGCTAAGTTAAGATGTGTACCTTTCTGTTCTGAGATAAGTCTTGAGAGAGGAAAAAAATCATGCTCTTTTCTAGTTGTGGTATAGTGTGATCTGTTGACCTTGTGTTGTTTACAGTAACAGGAAACCAGAAGCTCGTATGCGGCGGTTGTTGCAGCCAGCTGTGACACATGTTTCATTTGTTTGAACACAGGCAGACGTTTGCAAGAAAAGAAATCGTTTCATAAAATAACCTGCGAGTATTTGGTTCCCTAAACCACTGTAATTTTGAAAACACAGTGTATCATTAGATCTAGTTTTGTTCCCATTGCTCATCCGTGTAACCAAACGGAGACAAGTGAAGAGTAGAAGCGCTGACATGCTGTGATCGGCCTAATAAAGGACAAGGCTGAGCTCACAGGACAATACTCCTCTGTACTATTGGGAGTTCGGGGGGGGGGCGGGGCGAGCGGACGTCGTCTGATACTGTCATCACCGTTTGACCTTCTTCAGGTCACTGGTGTGAGCGCACAACACAAGGAGACGCACTGTCACATGAAGGTTATCCTGTGACAGACGCTCCCCTTCTCTCTCCGTGTTCTATGCGAATCCCCGTGGCTGCTCCCTGACCCCGCTGCTTATGGGCATGTATGGACTAGATAACCACAATTTATGACGAGGTTTGGCACATTGCAACGTGCTCCAGCGGTACATTCCCACGTAAACACACATGGGAAGAAAAGAAAGGGGACAGAAAATATATCTCTGTACCGCTATCCCTCTGAAATAAGATGAGATGAGTTTTCTTTTGTATTTATAGTAGACATCGGATGATGCAGCCATTAGTTGTGATTTGTCTTGTGTTTTGATCGTTTTAACATGGTGTTGCTCAACACACGATTTCCCCTGACACGGTCTATTGGCAGTCATCAGACCTGAAAACACGTCCCATTAAAGAAGATCACAGCGTAGATGAACTGGATTATACAGAGAAGAGCTGGGTGGGGCCGTGGTTTTACAAGAACACAACTCAAGCCAGGAGGGGAGCGTAAATACAGAGCAAGGGTGTTTGGTGACGACAGGACGAACCAAGGAATTATATTAAAGTTCAAACAAAGAGGGAGGCGAACAGAGCGACGTCGAACGCGGACGAAATGAACAACAAGCGGAGAGGAGGGGAAAAAAAGTGATGGGAACGAGACACCGGTGGGAGATGAGCCGACGACTGCAGCGAGAGATTTTAAACGTGAGGAATGTACATGCTAGAAAAGGAGAGATAAGCGAAGTCAGGAATGTATGTTGGAAAAAGTTGGCTAATCTTAATCTGGGATCACCACGTCTTGAGGTACCTCACACATGTTTTCCTCTTCCTGTCATCGGGTATGAAGCAAAAGAGGAAAAAACCCAACAGGCCCGTTCCTGGAAACATGGTGTGGAGTAGCTAAGACATGTATTTAATGTATCGTGTCTGACCTCACGGCCGCAGCAGGAGACGTGCGTAATATTTCATAATGCGCAACGGCGCTGAGTTATTAACGGACGAGTGGCTGTAGACACTTTTGCATTTCCACTGCGAATCTTTTCGGTTTCCAAATCTTCCCTCCCTTCTCCGAAGACTCGTCTTCAGATATTTGTGGGCGTAACGCTCGTCCTGCACAGTCTCATTGTTTCCTGTCATTTTTGCACCTCGTGTGCATCTTTCTCTGCTGTCATTGCCATTTTTCTTTTTTATGCATCTGGCACGGTTGCAGATGCAACAGAACAGCCCCCTGTGTGAGACATGCTCTTGAGATACGATACAGGGCTCTGCTACTGCACGTCATGAGATAATGCAGTGATCTATAGGTGTTGACATCCCCCGAAACAGCATCAAATAAAACGTATATACATGAAGTGTGAACATATAAACATTTACTGGTACCAGCACTGACTTCACCGGTTCCAACACGTGTTTGAAGAAAACATGTTTTTCCGCAACGAAGCAAGTTTCTCCACAACACAAACTGGTTTGTGGGAGAAGAAGTGTAAGCGCTATCGCATCTGTTGGTTTTTCGTGGACAGCGACAGCAAACCTGTACGGGTGTGGGCGCTGCTAATTTCTAGTTTGGAGATGTTATGGTATTGTGAGTATGTCACACCCTTCAATATGGGCTTGTTGTTTACTTTGTCCCATTGTTCAATTGTTTACATCTAGTTGTTTTTCACCCCTTTTTCTCTCTGTTCCTGTTAAAGGGGCAGTAAGCGATTTGAATCCACTACACTTTTTTGTAAAATCCAGCGAATATTTCCTCGCTATCTGCAAGCTGTCGGTTCTGTGGGCACAGCCCAGGCTTTGGAAATTGAAAACAACAAAAAAAAGGGTGTGAACATCACTCCCTGACACCTCAACAGAAGTGCTCATGACAGAGGTTTTGGCCTTGTGGTTCGCGCCTCTGTCTCCCGTACCCGAGGCTGCGGGTTGGAGCGCCGACCAGTGCAGTCAAAAAAAATCACCAACAAACCATCTTTCTCCAAAATCGCTTACTGGCCTTTTAACCTGTTTAACCCCCCCTGTGAACTCCTTGGGGACTTGCTCGTGATGAGTGGTTCTCTGAGAGATGCAGATGAAGACCTTGATGTGCACAGACGACACAGTTCTGTCGGAACATTCACCTGAAGGTCAGTGAAGGTCAGTGAACGTGACGCTGTGCTCCTCTCTGCCTCTCTGCAGCCCGACCTCCTGAACTTCAAAAAGGGATGGATGTCAAAACTGGACGATAGCGGAGAGGTAAGGCACCGCAAACGTCTGTCACACACCGTATCCCCCCCTCCCGCCGTCTTCACCCGCCTCCTCGTTCCTGATGAGAACGCTTGTGTGTAAGGCGATAGGTGTAGATCATCCTGGGTATCGCAGTAATAGCTGGAGGCACAACAGGTGTCGCCTCTCTCCGAGCGACGTGCCCGAGGGAGTTAGCTTCTCGCTTCACGCATCACATACTGCAAGTCTTCAGTTCATCACGAGGCCTCCCTGTGTCACTGCTCTTCCAGACCTGGTTTATTGTAAAAAATCAAATGTTAATATGACACTGTTGGTTGCCACATAATCAAAAAATGGCAGTATTGTCGCTGATCTCAGTTCAGTCTTGAATTTAATTGATCTCTTATGTGTCTAGTGGAAGAAGCATTGGTTCGTTCTGACCGATGCTGGACTGAAGTACTACAGAGACTCCAGCGCAGAGGAGGTATGTTTTATATTTAACCAAACATGTTCTCTTTTATGTCTTTCTATTATGTGTACTTGAGATTTTTTTGTCATCATTATAATGTTGGGTTTTTTTTGGTTGTTTGTTGTGTAGGTTGTGAATGTATCACTGTGTTTTTTTCTTCACAGAAAGATGATATGGACGGGGAGATTGACCTCAAATCCTGTGTGAAGGTGTCTGAGTTCGATGTGGAGAAGAACTATGGCTTTCAGATACAGGTCAATATCTCTGTGATCAGTTATACTCTTTCATGGACTCTATATATGTGACCGATTTTCCTTCTTTCTGCTTTTGTCTTCCCTAACCACACCCGCTCTGTGTCTGCTTCCTCTGCTGGCTATTCCGTTATCATGACTCACATCTCTCTCTCTGTATCTCCTCCACTTCTATCTCGCTCTCTCTCTGTATCTCTCCCTTTCGATTTTCCCTTCATCATCTCCAGTCATCCCGAATCTGTCACCTTTTTGGCGTCCCCTTAACCTATTTCCTCTTTTCTTTTCCAGACGAGGGAGGCCGCCTTCACGCTGTCCGCTATGACGGCTGGGATCAGACGCAACTGGATAGAGGTTTTGAAGAAGTGCATCCGGCCCAGCAGCTCTCCAGACCTCACACAGTAATTGCCAGTTGAATAGTTAAATATAAAAAAAAAAACTTGAGTACAAAAGGACCAAAAATCATCTTGTTGGATTTATTTAAGATTTGAGAGGCTAGGATTAAGAAATGGATTATTTTTCGGTCTTGCGCTGACCTCTAATTCTCTAACAGTTAATCTGTTACTTTATTGACAGAACGTTATCTAATTCCATATCTACAGCTGATTAATCATATTATTTTTCACCTCAGTGCAAGTTACTAGAGTCCCTATTTCCTATCAAAGTTAACTCATCATTTTCAACTCCTTTGCCCCAGGCTTTGTTTTGCAAATTATTGATTTCTTACACTCAGGGATTTTTTTTCACTGATTGCCTTGGCATTCTTCGGGTTTGCTCACTTTGGGGTCATGCTACGGCTCAGCCTTGTATAAATACCGTCAGATAAGAGGCTCTGTTACTCACATGGTCTAGTAACTTTGCCCTTGTTTTAGTTGCTGTATACTTTGGCAGATGCAGATGAATCAAAGTCCCACAATAGCTTGGACTGTCTGTATACACAGTATGTTCTGTTTTCATAATGACTCACCGCCAGCTGTGCCTGGAGTGTTTACGTTTAAGGCTTTGAACACTGTTGATGGCCTGATGAATTTGTGATTGATCAGTTATTTCTTTAATTGGTTGCAAAAGAAGAAATCGTGTCTCAAATTATTATGAATTTTTAATGAAATGTATTTATGCATCTCTAATCTTCTTTAGATTACCCGACAGCAGCAGTGACAAGGAAAACTCCCATTCACGCTTTCTGCTGTCTTCCCGTCGCCAGTCAACGCGTCACAGCGACGCTCAGTCAGAAGCTCCGACCTCTGCCCCTCCCACTTACCGCAGGTTCGACTACGTTGAGCTGTCCCCTGTCCCCGCCTCCTCAAGCCCATTTCCGGCCAATCAGCGGGAAGCAGGAGAGGGGCAGGGGAGGGAGAGCCAATGGCATGAGGAGAGGAACACGAGCAGCCAATGGGAGGCTTTGCTGTCCCGAAAGGGCACTGGCAGTGGATCGAATCAGAGGCTACGCATGGAGGACGAGCTAGAGAAGAAGTGGGCGGAGTTTGAACGCTTGCCGTTGAAGGAGATGAGCACTTTACCACCAGTGGGATCACGGCTCTCCGGCCAGTCAGCCAATGAGGCGCTGCAGAGGGAGGTAGTGCGTGGAGATGATTTTCTAATTTGCAAATTAAAAATAGAATGCAAATTAAACCCTTCATCTGTTTTGGATGAAGTAAACATTCCCTGTTTCTGTCTTTTAACACACGACTTACTATTTTCTGACTTGCCCTCGCTCTTCAGCAGCGTTTTCCCATATGAGATTTTATACAGTAGAAGATTGGAAAGTAGAGAGGGAAGAATTCATAAAGTTCTATGGGAGATGCTGCTGAAACTACTGTTCTGTTCTGTCTCTGTTTGAGTTCTGGTGTGCATCTTGGTTTGACTCTGTGTGAAGACTCTGGCACAAAGGTTATCTACGCATTACACCGCGAGGAGCTCCGCTAAATGCGTTTAGCGTTTTCATACATATTCATATGATTTGTGGTTAAATACGTCTAAGAGAAGTAATTTATATTTATTCATAAGAAACCCAAATGTTTCTTTTTGTTTGAATGCTTATTTTGCCACGATCTGGTGTAACAGGGTTTGAAAAATCAGCTGAGAAGGGGGGTTCAAATGATTTGAACTTTGAGTGCAGCAACAAATAGAAAATCCAACTGTGCACCAACTGACAGGCCTCTGTCTGCCACCTCTGTCACTCAGTGGGCTTTACCTCCGTCCTTGCCCTTTCTTAGGTGGCGTCACTGAGGCAGCAGCTGGAGGAACTACAACGGGGGGGAAAGGGAGGAGGCAGAGGAGGAGATGTGCGGGGCGGCTGTGGCCCTGAGGCCCCCTGTGGCCGCAGCCTGGTCGCCATGGAGCGTGCTCATCGACAGGCGCTGGAGGAGCTGCAGAGGCAGCACGACCGCCAGACCAGGGAGCTGCAGGCAGAAAAGGACCGGCTGCTGCTGGAGGAGACCCAGGACACTGCACGAGGTCAGCACACCAGACAGAGTCAAAAATAGCTGCTTTGTTATTATGTTGCCATAGTTGTTTGGTTTTTTAAACTTTACTAATTGTTACTTTTATTGAACCGTGAAATGTCCAGTCCTTGATAAGGTCATATGATGAACTAGGCTGGGGGTCAAAGGTCAAATAGAGTTTACCCTTCACTTCAAGTAGTGTCGGAATGGGGTGTTGTCATTGTCATGCTAAATATGTATGAAAAATGTTATCATTATGACGTCATTACTCTGCTCTTGTGCTCTCATTCCACCATAGTAGGGGGTTGATTCTTCATTAAATCTTTGTATTCATAATGTGTTGATAATATACTTGATTTATTGGCTGTCTAATTTAAGCATTATCTATATATCCCGTCGGCCTGTTTTAAAGCATTATAGATAGATAGATAGATAGATCAAACTGGGAAATTCCAGTCTTACAGAAGCCGGTATCATGCACCCAACACATCATACAAAATATTTGAAAATATATATATAATAAGTAAATAATATAAATAGAAAGAATTTGCCAGTAAAGTTAAGGCTGTAAAAATGTGTTCCAGTTTAACTTTCTTTTGAAGAACTGTTCTTAGTTTGCTTCGATTTCTTTTCCCCATGACTGTCCCCAATCAGAAATCTAGAAGTTGCCTCACCCTTGTGTGTGCTTGTGTTTCAGTGATGGAGGCGTTGAAGAAGAAACACAAAGAGGAGCTGGAGAGAGAGGCCGAGAACGTCAAGAGGCTGAGCAGCGGGGTGTTAGACTCACAGACTTTGCGAGCCCAGCAACAGTAAGCAACTTCACTTCACGGCTTGAGTCTGTGTGATAGAGGTGTGTGTGCTGACCACCTCGAAACTCGTGGCCACAGGATACGCAATCTTTCTGTCTTCAGAATCCAGAAGGAACATTTCTCATCTGTTTAGATGAAATAATATGATTTCATTAAAATATTTGGATTTATTTTTACACTAATACAAGCATAAAAGGGAGAGATACAGAAAATAAAAGATTGTGTACAAACAACCCCGTCCTGTGTAAGCCCTTTAGTACATATTGCCTTGAAAATAAGTTCTTGGTCGTACAGTGCGGGCCAACATGTGGTAATTAATGTGAATAACTCTGTCCCGCTTTTAAGTAGGAGCTAGTTTGCCAAAAAAGTGTTTTTCTGTGTAATAAAGGTAGAATTTGCAGAGTCCACAACAATCCTGGGTTCCTCGTCTACCCAGGGCCGTCACCACAGTGGCCGCCGAGTCCCGGTTGGCACTTGAGGAATGCAGAAGAATTCGGTCATGGATTAGTTTTCCTTTGTGAGCTTTCACAAGGCCTGTGACACGACCGTGTCTCAGACGCTGCTACTGGAGCCTGCGTTTTAGGGCTTATCTGCGTTGCCCACTCTGCGTTTCTCTTGCCGTCTGTGTGCTGGTACTTATTTTTGTGGTTATTGGCCACGAGCAGTAAAAACCAGTGAAACCACAGTAGAAAATAGTTTCCTTGTGAAAACATACTTACTTTCTCCCAACATGTCGCCGTTATTTGTGACGCATTCCATATAATAATATGGTATCCTTCAGTGCAGGGCAGAATAAAGGAGCTTGCATTTAATTGGAAGCTATCTTTCGTGGTCAGTTTTGGTCGACTGTGCAAGTTGAAAAGTTTGCAAAACGCTCATGTCACCTCAACAGTTTTGCGATGTACTTCTTCATTTGCTGTTATTCTGAACGTGATAATTTTTTATGATCACGTTTATGACTCCTACAATAGATTTCTGAAAGGGTTTCATGTGGTGTTGGTCTGTGCCTGCAGGGCAGAGACTCAGTCGTTGCAGAGGGAGCTGGCCGGACTCTCTGAGCGCTATTCTCAGAAGTGTCTGGAGCTGAACCGAGCCGAGCAGAACAACGCTGAGCGAGAGAGGGAGATCAGCCGCAAGGAAAGAGACATGGAGCAGCTGAGGAAAGAGAACCAGGTGAGACCACACAGACTCAGAACAACGGGACAGGTGATGGAGCAATGTGTCACCACGTTTAAGTCATCACTAAGATTAAGTGAAAAAAAATTATCCTTGATGTTGCTGTGGCAATTTCTGACTGTTTATATGCAGTTAGGTCTCACATCAGTGTTATTTTGTACTTTTCTGGAAAGTTTAAGTGTGGCGTGTACACTGGGACTATATTAGACTAGTGATCCAATTTCTGCAACTTGAAGCCAATCATTCAAAAAAGTATATTTTCCCCCGCAGGACTTAAAGGCCCGATTGACGGAGGAGATAGGCCGCACACGATCCACCACCACGGATCAGGGCTCAAAGGACAACAAAGACAGGACGCCCTGTGAGCTAGAGGTAAAAGTGCTCACACTGTGACCGCAATACTCAAACCAGATGAGGAGCATCTGTCTGCCAGTTTTTTGAAACCCTCTGAACTGACTGCCACGCCTGTCCTGGGGCGCTCACACGTGAAAATCTGACCTACCGCATTTAAAGTTTCAGACAAACCGGACAAAGAGAATAAGTCAGCAAATACAATAACTGAGGATGTGTAGGTCTACTGTCAATAAAATAAAATGTGACGTTACTGGATTTGGTTTGGACGGGTGTTGCACAGAGGAAACTGTGTGTATTTCATCATCATGCACAACCAATGCATACAAACCTAAAACAGCGACGTCCAATTTTAAGTTAATACTTGAGACTAGAGCAGGTAAAAAAAAACAACTCCTGCAACTATTTCATTTCAAACCTCCAATATTCTCTCACATGCAACGATTTAGCATTTCATTTATGATGAATGGAATGTCATTATAAACAGTAATTGGCCAGAATCCCAAGTTATGCACTGTATGAATTACAGACAATCACTGGGTTTATGTAACTATTCTATTATAGGATTTGATGTTGATGTTTTTTGGCGGAAAACCTCACTGTTTTGTTTTTCTCCCAGGTTCTTCTCCGGGTGAAAGAAAACGAGATAGATTACTTACACAAGGAGAATAGCTGTCTGAGGAACGAACTGCAGTTTCTAAACACGGTAATGTGTGTGTGTGTGTGTGTGTGTGTGTGTGTGTGTGTGTGTGTGTGTGTGTGTGTGTGTGTGTGTGTGTGTGTGTGTGTGTGTGTGTGTGTGTGTGTGTGTGTGTGTGTGTGTGTGTGTGTGTGTGTGTGTGTGTGTGTGTGTGTGTGTGTGTGTGTGTGTGTGTGAGAGAGATTGCCTGCATGTGTGTGTTGGGGGGGTAATGTGGAATGTTAATCCTCATCTTTTTAGATAATTTTTATCACTCTTAGATGATATTTAGGCAGAAAATACACATGTTTTCCTCACAGTGGATGTGATGTCCCACTAAGACAGTATGAGAGTGGGTTGATGCTGAATGAGATGAGGCAGATTAGGGAACTTGAGCCTTCCTGTCGCCCTTTGCTCCACAGGAGAAACGTCTGGCCTGCGAGCGATATACGGAGGTGCATGATGAGCTGAGTGGCATGAAGGGCCGGAGCGAGCGGGAGATCCACAGTCTAAAGGAGCACCTGAGGCTCGCCATGGCTGCTCTGCAGGAGGGACAAAAACTGGGCAACAGCCTGGACCACTGAGAAGCTGCTGCTGTTACTGATGCGCCGGAGGACACGGCATTAGGTGAGGACTGATGTAGAACAGGCAGGGACCTGTATGCAATGTCACAGTGATGAAGCCCATGTCTCAGGCTCTGTAGGGATTTATAGGTACTGGTACAGTGCCTGTTGTAAATATGCCTGAGTGCAATGGGTCGTTTGCTTGGCCTGTGGAGTTGGTGAGGACATGATGGACTTGATCCGTTTTATCTCACTCACTCAGTTCTATTAATATTTATTATTTTGTGCATCCAAATTGCACCACATTTGCCACCGCACATCCTTGGGGCCTGCCAGCAACATGTTCAAATCGGTCTGCAGAATTCTATGTATTTTTTTTTTGTTTTACAGGTGTGTCCGCAGGTGACTGAAACAAAGATGGACTCAGGAGAGGAGCAGAGGAGATGACTGTTGGACGTGTACAGTTCCGGCTGTGTGGGGACCATGATAGTGCCTTAGTTTTCAATCATTCTGCCAACGAGCAGCATAGAGTAGCTATTAGCTGGTTTCATTACACTGGGCCACATGTGATATATAAAACTGCACTTTTCATTTTTTTTTTTTTTTTTAGAGCTTTTGCTTTTGTGAGTAAAAGCGCATGCGAGTGCGCATTATGTCTTAAAACTGGAACATTGTTTGAGTGACATGTTTTATTTTTTATCTGATATTGTACATAAAGAGGTCACGTCGTGTCAGCTCGTCGGATACACTTCTCACTGCATCTGCGTCTTCTCCCACAGATACAGAAGAGCTGCTGTCACATCACTTTTTTGATGTACAGCTTCTGATTCATGTCTTCTGTGTGAAAACGGCACACGCTTCTTCCGAAATGGGAGTTTATCATTTTGTGTAATTATTTTCTCGCTTGCAACAATTGTGCTTGTGAATATGAAATTCTGCAAAAACTGGGATTAATGCAGGACCAGACAGCAAACGTTTCTCATTCCTGGCGAGCTGAATTGGAAGCATTATCAGGATCAACTTTCTTCGGGGTTGCTTGCGAAAAGCATCCCCGATGAATGTCTTCCCGCATCACAGATGTCTTTATTTTTAAACCATGGCTGAAAAAGCTTTCCAGTCTCCCCTGATCTTTGTTGGCATTTATGTGCCGCCACCACAACAAATGACAGGTTTGCGTTGATGAGCCAATTTTTTTTATTGACAGTATGAATTGTGATAAAAACGACTTATCTACCTGCCTTTTTTGAAAACTTTTTTCATATTTAATTTACCGAAGAGCCTATATCGTCTTTGTAAATTATACACATTTTTTCAATCAATAAAGAAAAGTTCAACCGAACCGTTCTGGTTTGTATGTGAAATGTATGTCTGCAGACTGAAGGGAAATACAAGCTGTTCCTCAATCTGTTCTCCACGCCTTGTATGAAAGTGGACTACTGCCTCACAATCTATTCAGAGATTATACAAAAAAAGCTGCATGATGCAATATTCTGCAACACTACCTAGAAAACCAAAAACCAAATGTCATTGAGAATGTAGTTTGTCATTTGATTCATCTGACTCGACGTTAAAAGGGCTGTGCATTGTGTTGTAATCAAAACAAACATTTAACCAACATCACATTTTAAGTTGTTTATAATATTTTAGCTCCCTCAAAAATGTTAATGAGGTGAGCATTTACATCTTTTGAAGGAGTTAAAATATTAGAAACACCTCATAATTTGATGTTTCACAACAACATCAATTCCTTGTGAGCCGAACGTCTCCAAAAACACTGTCAATGACGTGTTAATTATAAAAAATAAAAAGTAGCAGTTGTATAAACGACCCCTGTGTTGACGCAGCCTCGCCTCTAGGTGGCGCCAGGGTGTTTTGTCAACGTAATGAACACCGTCGAGCGAGTCAAAGCGGAAACGGCGTCCACGGCAGCAGTCATGGCGTCGACGGCAGCGGCCCGAGCGGCTGCTGGTGCCGCCAGAGTTGTCAAACCGATATTTAGCCGAGACCTGGACGAAGCCAAGCGCAGGGTCCGGGAGCTCTACCGAGCCTGGTACCGAGAAGTTCCCAACTCAGGTATATTGGCTCTGTGGCGGATTAAAGACGTGTAGAAAACGGCGCAGGCGTCAAGGTCGTGTCCGTGTGGAGGTTCAGCATAACATTAGCTGCTAGCAAACAGCTAACTAAGGCTAAGAGGCAAATGTAGCCGACTCGCTCTCTTCCACAGCATTTGGTGGAAACTTTGATATTGTAATTTAAACTAATATACTTTATGTACAAATGTATGTGTCGATTAATGAACTCAAAACATATAATTGTAAGGGCCTTGACTGAGCCGACACAGTGACACAAGGGACTCGTCTTGTTATAGGAAACATTGGAATAGATGTCTATGTATTTTAGTCATTGGGGACTTGTGAACTGCAATGTCTAGATTTTGTCTTGTTGTCCTTGTGTTGTATTTGCATCTTTTTCCTTTTCTTTTATTCTCTGCTTATATGGACCCACTGTATGTGTCTGAAATAAAGATTATTAATAATAATAATAATAGCGATTAAAGAACACACAAATGTTAACGTTTATACTTAACAATGTTTACTCTTGTTAGTACTTATTTGGCCCGAGAAAGTATTATCGAGTTTACTGTATTCTGATATTGGTCTGTGAATGTGGGTTAACACAACATACTAATGTTTTTTAATAAATATACAAGCTGCATTCATGGATGCTGATCAGTTTTTCTGTGGATTCATACTGTTTGATGACTCGTCCTTTGTCAGTTTATGGTGCCATGAAAAAAGGAGATTTTAAATCACCCATGCTGCACAGTCAGACAAGACAGCACCTGTTGAACATTTTCACTATTATTATTATTATTATTATTATTATTCAAATCAAACAATAATTATTGAAAATGATAATGTGACGGTAACAGTGTTTCTTTCTCAACAGTTGCGATTTTCCAGCTGGACATAACGACGCGTCAGGGAAGAGACAAAGTGAGGGAGATGTTCGACAAGAACAAACACGTCACTGACCCTCGTGTGATCGACATGATAGTTATTAAGGTAAGAAAAAACTGCCTTTCACTCATCTGTGCACTACATCAACCAGTATCATTTAAGCTCTCATGGAACCAGTACGGCTGCCCAGTACCTCTCATCAGTGTTGGTGGATCGGAAACCCCACCTCCGTTGAATGAGGTAATATAGGCTGTTCCTTGACGTTTCTCTGTGTGTGTGTTATTTAATCCACAGGGTAAACTTGAACTCGAGGAAACAATCAACGTCTGGAAGCAGAAGACCCACGTAATGCGCTATTTCCATGCGACAGAAGAACCCCGTCCCACTGACTTCCTGTCCAAATTCTACAAGGGTCACGACCCGTGAACTTTGTAGCTGCTAAATCTCTTCCACCACTTTCCCTGTTGTCAGTGTAACAGATGTTCCCCTGTACTGTAAATACACACTTAACTCTCACATGCCTAAAACTGTCTTTTATTCACAATCAAATCTCTGTTCAAATTGACTTTAAGGGCTAGTTGAACAAAAAAAATCGATTTAACACAAACAATAAGAACTTATACCATCAACTTGCACCAAAATCCATTGGGTGTGTGCTGCATTTTGACAATGATCCTTCCCTTTTTTTAAGATAAAATTAGTGCATGCAGATATAATACGCTGCGATCAATGTGGAACTAGGCCTGTCTCAGTATCGATAACAGCAAAAAAAACAATCCAGTGCAGACAGAAGTGACTCAACAATACAGCAGAGGAAGATATTTGTCTGCTAAGTCTCCTCCCAGTAGAAGTGGTGAAAGAAAATGTTATTTTATTTATCCTGGTTGGTACTATGAAATGTTATGTATTACTTAAATGCAGCAGCAGTAAATTGTCTAGTGGAGGGGCCCCCTCTTGGTTAGGGCCTCTTAAGTAAATGCCTCCCACGACTGCCGGCCATGCACCAAATAGACTGAGCAAGTCTATTTGGTGTGTGCACTGAACAACAATTCAGAGTGAAACCCCCAATCCGAGCCAGTGATACCTGAGATAACCAGGACGCCTACAGACCCCCCAGTCATCATCGTCCTCTGGGACAAAGACGTCATGCTCCTCCAGCAGTGCAGCAAAGTTCTTGTGGATCTGAGTCCCCACATAGAAGAAAGGCACCACTACCATAGCAACCTGGGTAAGGCTGAAAAAGGTCTGCTCCCCAGTTTATGTGAAGCAGCATGTCTAAGGATGGTTCTACTATGTGAGGAAGACTTTGGTCTACTCCTTCAGGGAGAAGTCCACCTTTTTTCTCCTGTGTCTCATTCCAGTTGTTATTCACGCACCAAACTGAGGCTTCAAATCAACACTCACCTTCTCTGGTTCAGGCAGAATGGAACCGGATGATGAGCAACATTACTGTGTTGCCGCCCTCCCCAGCCTCCGGAGGGTGTCAGCGGTGAGGCAAAGCTGACAGTCTGGCCGCAAGAGATAGTTTTGAATGCGGAGGCGCAACAGTGCCACCCGGTGCTAATTTAAGAATGCACCAGTCTCCTGCAGGCTGACAATGATGTCCAAACAACATCTTGAGACACTGCCACAAGTTTTGAAATAAGCGACACAGGATGCACAAGTCATTGTTCATGATATTCTCTTGCAATATGTGAAGTTGCAGCTTACACTTTATAATGCCATACTTCTTAGCAGCCACATGATCAGAGAAAACGAGCAGTGGTTAATAATATAATCATACAAAATCTGACAGGATAAATCAAACAACAACAAAAAAAAGATAAAATAAGCAAATCAATAAATACTGTACAGCATTAAATATTTACACACTTCCTATACTAGTAAAGTTGGTGAAAGAACACTATTAGTGGCTATAATGACAAACTGCATGTGACTGGGAGGAAGACGCCACATGAATGTACTGGCCTTGGAAGAGTTAAAGAAGTAGTGCATACTGTAAACACATTTAGAGTCATCTTTCATCTTAAGTCAGCAGCAAACTGCAGTACAAAGTGAAACTTCACCCATCAAGTCCACAAGATCATAAAACATTCAATTCAATTTTTTACAGATGTCCCTATATGCAAGTTAAATAGTTTAAATAAGCATTTTCACTGTACAACATAACACAATCCAAACCAAAAGGAATGCAAAACAAAATCTCTACATACAAATTAACCTTTTTTTGTATGTAGCAAAGAAATCTCTTTGTCAAGTAAAAGAAATTGAAATGGATTCTTAAGTGCCTCCTGGTGCAGAGCCATCCACAGCTCGTATCCGTTTCATCCACACACGAGACCCTTCTTAGTTGTACCGTTTCGTGTCACACGGGGCATGGCAGCAGTGGCAAACCCATTACTAAACAAAGAAGCACAGAGTTATCATTGGGGGTTGCTATTTAAGAAAGTAAGGTTTCTCTTCTACTTGATTTGACCGCCCAGGTCTCACACTTTTGTCTCTCTCACCTGACGTCTGAAGGACAGACGCCTGAAGAACTTGTTGACCTCAAACACGCCGGGTTTGATTTGTGCGCCTGTCTTGTTGCTCTCCCCCAGTCGGACAATTTGTCCTTTGGTGATCGCCGCTCTGAGGCTCATGCTCTTGACTATCCGTGCGCTGGGCCCTGAGTCTGGCGTGGGCCGGGAGGAGACGGTGATGTAGGAGGCGTCCTTCTGATGCTCCTCATAACTCACTGTCCGGGAGGAAGGAGGTAGAAAATAGGCGGAAGGACAATTTTATTACCTGAAGGTGTGTTTACTTAGTATGTAAATACTACGGCGACATCATTTTCTCATTAACGACTGAAAGACTATTCAGCACAGCTTGGCGATCAAACTTTCGGATAGCAAATGATAATTGGTTATGATGCTTAATAGATGTATTAAAACAGATATATTTCTACAGTGTTGTGCAGCTGGAGACTTTTACCCGCAGAGGTGACCGTGGTGTCTGTGGTGCTAGTGAGCTCCAGCAGGATTGTGGGATATGCAGGGTGCAGCAGGAAGAGTTTTCTGATGAGAGGCTCTGCTGCAGCAACACCTGGCGCCACCTACACAGCCAGTGTGGAAAGGTTTTTTAAATTTAGCATCATTCATTGACGGCAGCAGTTCAAACTTAAAGACTGCGAAGTAAAGAAAAGAGCAGATTCTTTCTGTTTCATGTATAGATTTTTTTGTAATCACTACAGCACAACTGATTGTGCCTCAGTGATGATCTTGTTCCTTTTTTGCAGACTCACAGTTGTCTTGGTAACGTTCTTCTGCACATTGATTGGTTCGCTAGCCCAGAAGAGGAACGCTGATTGGCCAGTTGAAGTGTAAATTGCAGAAGTTTGCAAAACAAGGCGAGGACACACAAACTCTGCCGACCAGAGGATGTGCCCAGTTGCTCCATCGACGACTTGTGCCTGACAGTCAGAGAAGAGGGGGAAAATTGAACAATTAGGGCAAACACAGGAGTAAGCTTTAAAAAAAATGGACTCACAAGACTGTAATTTCTGTAACAACTCAGTATTTACAAGAGAAAAAAGAGACATTTAACAAGAATGTTGTGCAGTAAATGAAAGGACTGCTTATTTTACCTGCATAATACCATTCGCTGAATGCTGAAAGAAAAGATCAAGTATTCCATCATCATTGAAGTGTCCCGGGGCTGGTTGGCTATAAAGGGAAAATAAATATTTTACAGGAATATATAATTTATCTCGTTTTGGCTGAAATAATCCAGTCGTGCCATCGTGATATGTCGAGCTTTACCTGTGAATAGGTGGTGAGTTGAAGGTCCATTTCTTACGCATGTCCCGCTGTCTGAGCACTGACAGTTTGCTGGAGCCGTACACCAGCACCCAGTCGCTCCTGCTGGAGTTCAGGTTTGAAACAGAGTCCAGGCTGTTGCGGTTGTTGCCAAATCCCGCCACGAGAGGAAGCATGAACTCCACGGGCTCGGATCCTCTACAAAGACAATAACAGAGAAGACACTGGGCATCATTTCAGTCGTAAACTGTCGAATGAGCTGGTAGCTGTCACTGTGTATGTTTACTTTCGAAATACAGATATTGTTTTACTATGGCTAAGACATTAACATTCTCTATTTAACTCCACTGGAATCTGAACAGAATCAGCAGTCCTTCGATAGTTCAATTATCATGCTAGACACAAGCATGATACTCCAATACTCGCCATACCAACTGATTAAAGGTCTGGTAACAGACAAAGAAAACGTCTGTACAGTGAGACCACTGAGGCGTACCTGTAAATGTCTATGAAGGAGGAGGAGTTGGTTTTCCTTAGTTCCTCCCACTTTGGATCCTTAATTCTAAGCGCCTGCGTCATGGGAATTTTGCCAGTGGCGCGGATGTAAATGTCACGCAGAGAGATGGCCTCCACATTGCCTGTGGAAACACACATCAACACAAAGTCGTGAAAAATGTAGATGAACTGAATCAGCTCCCGGATAATGCCAACAACTGTGCGTTTCATATTTATTCCTGTACCCAGTCCGAAGAGGATGTAATATGCCCCTTTCTGTGTCTCGTGCAGCAGAGGGCCAATCAGCTTTCCCTGTCCGGTGAGGTTGAACGGCACGGGAAGTCCAAGCTGAGCCCCCGTCAGCCCAGAGATCAAGGTCAGGGAGAGATCCAAAGCCTGAAAATGAATACAGTAGAAAAGGATACAATAGAAATAGTCACGAGATGCGAAGACTTGAATTCAACTTGAACTGTTTTGCCACAGAGATGAGCTGATAAAAAGATGCCAATGAGAGAGGGGGACAGTCAAATTCTAAAACAACTGAAACATTTATATTTGAATATAGAGAATGACTCAAATAAATCTTTTTCAATCTATTAATTTCATCTTTTCCTTAATTGATGGACCCATGCATTTTACATCATTAAATTAGAAGAATCAAAAAAAGGTTAACAATAATTGTTTCATACACAAAAGAGTCAGTAACTAAGTCCAGTTTTCTTGCTCTTAGATATCTTGTATTAATTTCCACAGTTTTCCTCATCTACCATTTCCTAATGATATTTCCCGACAGTGGGTTTTGATCCCCTATTATAGTCGTTGAGTTAAAGGTTTCAGATAGCTTCATTTTCATCTGCAGACCCTCCTGTCAGTTGTTTAGAGGTGCCCGTGGTTGTTGCGTGTTGTCACAAGAGTCAGAGAATTTATCAATCAGCTGACCTTTCTATGGCGTTGCCTGCTTCACGAGCCGTATGTGAGTCAGTTAAAGCCTAATGACTTAATGAAGTTCTGAGTATTTCACAAGAACTGAGAGGTAACAATTTTATACATATACACGATATCCATTGCCACTGGATTTTGCACTAGCACCAACGCTTAAAGACAGGAAAAGATCAGATAAGATAATCCTTTATTAGCCCCAGGTTGGGGACATTTGCTGTGTAACAGCAGCAAAGTGGATTAGTAAAAAAAATAGTAAAAAACTATTTTCAGGGCTGTGCTCACTCTTGCCGTCCCAAAGCTATGGAGCTCTCTGTAGGCCTGAATGGTGGCTAACATGAACACATTTTATTTACATAGAAAGTAGCCGTTGGCTGCTCAAAAAATCTATTTGGCCTTCAAAGAGAGGATTGTTGTCTGACGTCTGTTGACTACAGCGATTGCATTTACCTCTTTTCATTTCAAAAACCAACTAAACAGTCAATGTAGCCTGGGGAGCACAAACGTTTGCGTACCTCATCTGCAGGCAGTGTTGCAATGAGCAGATCCGGGACTGAGTCGCCCTGCAGGTCTGGAAGTAGCACCGCCTGGGATTCAATGTTCTTGAGCTGGACTGACGTCAAATTCTTCCCTGAGGAGGGAAAGGAAACCTCTTTGACCTTGTTCTGCTTCATGCCTTGAACACTTGAGGTAGGTTACGATAAGGCCAAATACACAAGGTTTGTAAGAGTGAAAGACAGACCACCAACGTTAAGTAGCTAGTGATCTGACCTGTGGTGCCATTGACTGCCGTGAGGACGTATTTGCTGATGAGGAGACACACGGAGGACGGCTGGGAGCTGAACTGCAGACCACACTGGATGTACATCATAGACTCCGACAGGACGTTCCTCCACAGCACCCGGCCGCTGACAGCAGACAGCGCCACGGCACTGTAAACTGGTACGAAGAACGAGCATAAAGCATCATTACACCACGGAACCACGCAGCATTGAAAAAAAGAAAGAAGAAGAGGATGAGATATAAATGTGGAATCAGGTTTAAATCAGTTAGCTCAGAGCCAGCGGGATTAGATTAGGAGATTCATTTCACACAAATGCAAATAGCTCGAGGTAAGGCATGAGGCTATGGCACCTGTAGGCACACGGAGAAAGATGACACAATGCGCATGGCAAGGATTTTCTGTTCTCTCCCCCCCTCTTCTTATAAATGATAGGCCACGCCTTTTCAAAGCATTCCCCACATACTTTTGCTCCGTTGTGTGGGACGGGTGTCGTTGGTCCACTCAGCGACGCCGAGGATCACATCCTCCACCGAATCACCGTCGACGTCCCACAACGCCAGCGCGGGTGGAGCGACACCTGGACAAGTGACAGCGGGACAGATTGAACACTCCCAACAGCAGAATCCTGTCTGTCCTGTGTTTGGCTGGAGCTGAGAAGTCTGCTGGCTGCTTTAAATAACTTTAAGGCAACAATGATACATTTCTTTTCTACTGTATTGTCCATGGGCATTTTTAAAAAAAATCTTGCGACATGTTGTTCTGTGGTCATTACAGACCTATTGCATGCTGAAACAGAACATGTGGGAGTCAGCGTAAGCATCACTCCAAAAATCCTGTGTAATCACAGTTGACTAATTAATGGGCGAGCCAGCGTTGTCTAGCCAAAGAGACTCCTTGGTAAATCCTTACGAGGAGAGCATTATTTGTGGTGGCACCACTTTATGATTATCATAATGATAAATGATAAAATAAATCCTACAATATAGCTGTGGGAATGTATTATAAATGTCACACAACATTATCTCCTGTTACCTCCTGCATCTCCCAGGGCTCTCTCCCACTGAGGCCGCTTCTCCAGCTCTCCTTTCTGGCAAGGAATCAGGAAAGCGCATAGCAGCACGACCAGCATGGCACAAACCAGAGGCACCAAGAACAACGCACTTCGGATAGCGTTCTTCATCCTCAGCTTCTTCGCCTCTGCCTCCGTACTGTGAACCCCCAGCCCGGTGCCCCCGAGTGGACAAGGCCCCCCTTTGTCCTCCCCCGCCCTGTCCCTGCCCGAGTCCCTGTGGCCCCAGTATGCCGGGCCTTTCACATTGTCTCTGTCCTGCCTGCATTTGCTGGGGAGCCGCTCTCTCCACTCGACCTCGTCGTCCTCGTCGTCCTCCTGTGCCTCGTCGTTGGCCACTACGAGTCTTCCCGACCGGCCACCAAGGCAGCTGTCCCTGCCGAGGCCATTTCTGGGGTAGTTGAGCACGAGATCGTCCTCTTCGCTCTCGTCCTCGCTGTCTGCTTGGGTGAGAGGGTCGTACTCCCCAAGCTCTGAGCCCTTCTTCCCTGCAGAGATACAAAAAAACTGCTGGTGAGGATTAATTGTCCTGCACTGGTCCCTTAGTTAGGTAGGTGGGACAATTGATCATTGTATTATCATAATTTGATGTCAAATTATTCATGCACAATTACTAATATATTCTCTTGCAATACTGGAGCATTACCATTGTACAGTATCCTTTCATACTCTGGGCATTGATCACTGATAGCCCCCCCCCCCCCGTTGTAGGTGAAGGTCTTCATGTCCAATAATGCATTTTACTAATTTTACTGTTCTTTAATCATCAAAAAAATATTCCTGGTTTTCCTTTATATACACAAAGAGACACTAAGCTTTAAATATATATTTTAAAACAACACATGACACTTGATTTTGTTATAACGTGGTGAAAACACCACTGAACAAAGTAATCTTTGACCAATTATATAAACATGTTTTTAAAGCTATTACCACGCTGCAATAGAGCAATACGTTTTATGACACATTCATTTAAATGTACGTTGTTTAGTATATTATGCAAATTGACATAACGTGACCCTGTTGCTTCTACGGTGAAAGGCTGTTGTTTGTGGAAGACACTGATACCGACAGTCCACAAGGTCCATTGAATGCACATTAACTTGGTTGTGATTGGTCAGAGCACGCGGAACACACTTATGTGCACCTCCAATGACAGGCACACAGAGAGGGGCCGACAGAAGAGGCAGGCAGGGGTGGGTAAAAATTTAATGGTCCTAAGAAAACAAAGAATGTACGCCAGTTATTTGTGTGTTTGTGTCCAAATTTTAACAATTGAATATGTGACAAAACCAAAGAATTAGCATTACATAATTGTTCCCTTCCTTTTTTTGTAATATGGCACATTAAAGGATGATGAAGACACTATGCTTTGTTTGAGGCAGTTTACCTTATAATACATTTACCTTCAAATAATTGCATATACTGAAGGTTATTTCAATTTCTATTACAGTAACAAGTAATAACACAATAATATATATAAATACATAAATAAATATCAGAGGCTCACAATGAGAGACCTCTCAAAATACAGCAAAGGAACATAGGATATAAACCTATATGTACATCTATAAAAGGGAAGCCGTCTGATATATATATACCAGTGACATTTTTGTCAGATGTAATATTTATCACCGTGCACTGTTTTTTTGGTTGCTGTGCAGCGGTTGTGATAGTGTTATCATAGCAGCCAGCTAACAGGCGGCACAGAGCAGCCAAGAGCATGCTACTCACACACACACACACACACACACACACACACACGCCATCTGATATAACTTCCTCTGTAAAAGATTACATTATTATTAACAATGGATAACGTGGAGTACACACACATACCAGTGCATGATATGAATCAATTGCATTTCTGGAGCTGGGTTACAAGAGGAGACCACCATGGACCACCTAGGGTGGACCGGTGATGGCTCTCGCGAATGATCGGCGACAGAGCGGCGTTTCGTCTCTCTGCCTGTCTCGTAGAAACGCGCGGATGGAAACGTCTTACCGGGCAGCTTGAGAGCACGGGACAGCGCCGCAGCCATTTCTCCTCGGACGGACTTCGCGGATCCGAGAGGCAGCGACGTGAAGCAGCTGAGATGAAGAGCTCGAGAGCACCCACACGCAGACCTCGCAGGTTGGATCTGCGCCGGCCCCGCTGCATGCTGGGACTTGTAGTCTTACTGAGTCATACCGTTTTTATTGTCAGATTCTCGTGTATAATACTGGCTGTAACGAAACTGTGTGCACACCTTATGTATATATTAAGGCCCATTATTATATTTAGGAAAATCTGTGTTAGGCCCAATTTGGTTGGACTAGATGGTGGTTTTCATTTCTCACAATTCTATTACTCTTGAAAAGAAATGATTTGTTCAAGCTGCGTGAAATATTGGGGACTGCGGTTTGATTTGCCAATGTTACATGTTTAGACATGGAGTAAACCCATTTATTTTTCTTATTCTAGACAAGATCAGTTATTGTACAGCTGAGGGTGTCGGGGCAGGTTCCAATCCTGCGAGGAATCTCGCGACGTAAGCGAATCACTTCAACAGGAAGGCCCGTGCCCATTTCATAAAGTCGCTCTCTACCTTGACACGAGGACACAGTCATTATACCGTGTTTCTGTTGTTCTGGCTTACTGGTTTAAGGTTCAAAGTAACAAGGGTTGCAACCACCGCTGTAGTGACAGTGTCCAGGTACTCTCTGTCACGGTTTCGTGAGTTGGCTTGATGACAACAGTCAATTGTATTATTATTTATTTATACACGGCAAAACTGTCTTTAAGAATAACATGTTGCATGCTTTTTCATTGACCGATAACGATGTTTATGGAACTAAACCTACTTGTTGTGACAATTTGTCGCAAAGGCTCATGGGTACCGAGGCACTTCATTATGCGCTCACGAGTGTCTCCTGCTTTAGAAATGATTTGATCAAGCTGTGTTATATGTCGGGGACTCCGATTTAATTAGCCTATAAAAATTGTAAAGTCGCGGAGGGAACAAAATTACCGACTAGGCCACATTACCGTGTGCTTTCTTTTCTTCGTAAGATCGATCGGTTGTTACATTTCACATAAGAGGGTTTCGGGGAAAGGTCCTAATCCTGCGAGGCATCTCGCGAAGTAAGCGAGTCACCTCAACAGGTAGACCTATGCCCTTTCAAAAATTCATCTCGCAATTGTTACGAGGACACGGGCGTCACCCCGCGTCGTTATTTTCCTTACTCATCAGTTTAAGGCATGAAGCAACGAGGTTGCAACCGCCGGACTACTCACAGTGTCCAGGTATTCTCTGTCACGGTTTCGGAAGTTGGCTTGTTGACAACAGTCAATTTTAGCACCATTAAATATTTTTTTATACACTGCATAATTGTCTTATAGAAATAACGCGTAACACTCGTTTTAGGGACCGTTAACGATGTTTACGGAACTAAACCACAGTACTTGTTGTAAAGATTATGCGCAAAGGCTCATGGGTACCGAGGCATTGCATATGTACTGTATTTTGACAAGAGTAATCGGTGGCATATTATTTATTTTTAACAAGGCAGCAGGTTACATTTGTGTCAGTGTAGACTGTGTTTCAGTATTGAAAAAAAACACCCGTTCTTAACTTTTAAGCACGTTATCATTAAACAGTGAATTCAAAGAAAGCAAACATTGTCGTCAGTCGCATTGCATTGTGGGTGCAATCGGCTTCCGTAGTCATTCACAAAAAGATTTGTCACACGCGCACGCGCAGAGAAGCAGTGTGAGAAAATGGCAGACGTTTCTTTGGATGAAGTGATACGGCGTCGCGGCATTAACCTCAAGGCTTCAGCGAAACGGTAAAAAAATATTACTGCACTGATTGACAATGGTCGCTCATTAAGGACGTGTAACCTTTAGTAACCTTTAAAAAAAGCATAACGAAGATTGAGATCTGTTGCTAGCGAGCTGGTTACCGTAAGCTAACGTTAGCCGAATATAGCCATCACCGTCCCACTAGCTCCGTCGTAAAGGCTAAGCTAAGTAGCTGATATTATGTCGAGGCCTCTACGTTGAAAGGTAATTTTCGATTTGCAAAATTCATCGTAACCACATTTCTCCTACCAAATAAATATTAGTAGTTGGCCAACGCCTAAACTTGAAAAGTAGTTGCTCGTTTGCTCGTGTTTGTGGTTTTACATGTCGGGCTCAGCTAGCTAATATGCTAGCACAATACATGTTGCTGCAAAACAAGGTTAGCTCCGCTTGATGAAAAATTGTGGTCCTAGTTTAAATCAAAGGTGGTTTGTCCACTTTTAGAATTTGTTTATATTTTCTCTTCTCTATTGTTGTAGTAAAAATATAAAAGGACTGTTGTATGTGTCAGAAACCAGCAGGTCAAATAAATTCCCCTTTCCTGCGTTTTACAAAAGGAAGGCTTCTATGTATTACAATGTGTAAAAGAACATCATATACACAATCCTAATGGGTGTTTTACTTACAATGTTGAAATGTTTTCTTTCTCTCAGGCCCACATTTGGATGGGGTGCGGGCGGACCTGGCGGCACTGCTGGCACTAGCAAAAGTTTTGATGCCCGGCAGAAGATTGGTGTGAATGATGTCAGACAGCGACTTGGAGGAGGAACAGGTGAGGGTTGCCATGATGGTATGGACATATATATAATAACAAAGTCTTTATATTCAGTTGGTCTCTTAGAGGTATGTTTTTGTGTTAAAAACTAAGTATGCTATCAATGCACCGTCTCCCCTCAGGTTTCGAAGTGAAAGATGCCAGAGAAAAGCTGGCACAGAAAGATGCTCGCTTCAAAATCCGTGGCAGGGGAGGAGGAGGAGGGGGTGTGCAGGATGCTCGTCAAATGATCAACTCACGCAAACAGGGGCCAAATCCATTTGCCGTTCCTCCACAGACCATGCTAAAGACAGCAGTAACACACCAACTACAGGGCCATACACTTGTGCCGCAGATACAGATACACGCCGGCGGTGTGAACACAAGGCAGTTTGGCCTTGGCCCCAATGCACAAGTAATGAGTATGAGGGGCAGTGTAACTCCACAGCTGAGCAACAATAAGAGGATGATGGATGCTCGTGATAGGCTGAGCCTCAAGAGGAGTATTGGAGGAACACAGACAGCTGCTGCCCCACCCATGAAAATAACGAAGACCATTCAGGTTTGGTGGAAATCAGTCGCTTTTTTTGTAAAGAATCTGTGTCATTCCCTACTTGTCTATTGTATTGTTTAAACATATTGTCATGCTGACTAATGTATGATACTTTCTTTCATAGCAACGTCCAATTGGGATGCCGGGTGGCATCCGTGCAGCTACACAGGTAGAGCTGTTTCTCTTGGAATCTTAAAACATGACAGATTGAAAATAACTTCCTTTGTATAATGGCTAAATCTGTCAAACATGGTACTAATACTATTTTGACTCCCACAGCCTGTCTCAAATGAGCACGATGGCCCCTCCAGTAAACAAATTAAGATAACTACTGCAAACAGTATGCTGCAATCACGGGTAAGAGCTGCTTCTTGACACCTCATCTAATCTCTGATACTGCAGGACTCAATTTAGTAGTATTACACATCAGGTATTGCATCTTAGCATTGATCAAGACACTTCCACTCCTCTATTTCATACAGTCCAGTACAACAGGCTCCACATTCTCCATGTCAGCCCCAATCACCAAGGTGGTTAAAAATGATGCCTACACAGCCCCACGTCCTCCTGTTCCCGTGGCTCCCACTCGGTCCAACAGCAGCATGGCTACCGCCCGATCCTCAGCTGCAGCCTCACAGCCAATCTCTAGGAGCCTCAAGCAAAACACGGCAGAAACCAGCACAACGGCTCCTACTCCCCCTCAGGTAAGACAACATAAGAGATATACCTCTTATCATTTCCCACTTGCAACTGTAGGTCAGAATGCTCTCCTTTTTTCTTCGCATCCATTTACATTTCCACTGGTGGCAAGAGATCACTAACATTTCTAAATTAGCCCCTTATAGACTCAACCAAGTTAAGTTTGATATAAATCTGCTGAGCCCATTATTTAGAAATACTTATATTGAAAGCTTTTTGTACTTGGGTTTTGTTGAATTTATAATATCTAATGATGTAATAAAGACTCACTTGGCCAACAACAATATTTCCTGCACTGAGCAGTACCCAGATTTAATTATGTAAACAGTAAGAAGTTATAGACAAGCTCTTAATATCTTTTAAAGTAAAATACATGTATGTTTCATACAATTTAATAATTGGTAATTTAGTATTTTGCTACTTTTCCATAATTGGAACGTAATCATTTCCCCATCTCTCTTTCTTTTAGTCCCATTATGCTTCTTTCTTCCCTTTCTCCTCAAAAGGAAAATGGACAGCGAGCTAAGCATTTTGGCATGTTATCCATACCACCAGACACTGGTGTTTTCTTACCTATGATTAGTTTGCTCCGGTCCAAATCAGTGGATGAGCTTTAGAACTTGGAACATTTTTTTTTGTGGTTGTTTTGGTCTGCAACTGAATGCGAATACTGTCTTCCCACTTGCTTAAATGAATTGCAGGGTAAAATGAAACCAGTTAGATTTTTACCAGACTAAAAGGGGCATGGGGCATTTTTCAGTTAACCACTTTCCCTACATATGCTTTATCACAAGGTGTTTTCATATTTCTTTCTAGCCTGCTTTCAGTCCTTTGGAAGGGACAAAAATAACAGTGAACAACCTGCATCCTCGTGTCACAGAGGAAGACATTGTTGTGAGTGAATCCAACTGTTCAACAACAACCTCTTATGCTTTATACCCAATGATGAGCTTAGTGCTGTTGTACAACAATGACTCATTCAGTGTGTTTGTGTTTGTACTCTTGCATCTATTTGTCTGCAGGAATTGTTCTGTGTGTGCGGTGCCTTGAAACGAGCAAGGCTGGTGAAGGTGGGTGTGGCTGAAGTGGTGTTTGTCCGTAAAGAGGACGCTGTCAGCGCATACAGGAAGTACAACAACCGCTGCCTGGACGGTGAGTGCCAGGAGCAAGGACACACGCATTAAAAGTCCTGTCTTGTTTTACTTACAAAACTAGAGTACAGATAACCAGTTTGGTTGTGGAGGACATATTTGTTTCAGCAATGGTTTTGTTTGAACTGATGTTTTCTCCTGGTGGGTTTTACTTTGCTTAACTGGGGCTGCCGGTCACCAGAGTGATGGACTTATGGTGTTTCTGTGTATCAACAATCTTTTTTTCCTGTCTTTGCTTCTCGTCCATCCCCAGGCCAACCCATGAAGTGTAACCTTCATATTCAGGGAAATGTCATCACCTCTGATCAGCCCATTCTATTGTAAGTGAGCCTGCCAGGCTACTACCCTTCATTTCAAATGAATCTGTTTGTAACTCTGTTTGCATGCAAATACTTTATTTCCATATTTTGCCTTTAGCCATGGTGACTATTATGTAGACTTTTCATATAAAGATCCCTATACTACCAGTGTTAAGATCCCATGTTATCTACTGCATACACTTAAACAGTGACAATATCAAGGCCGGATTTTTTCTGTCTGACCACACACGAAAGGTTTTGGTAAAATTTGACAGAATAGTTTAGTTTAGCTTTCTACCTCGAGATGGAGGAAGTTTCAGGATACCAGGCAGTCTGAAGCAGAAACATTTATCACAGCTCGATCAAGGAGAATAAAGTTCAAGCATTATCCGTTAGCTCAGTAATGTCACCCAGTTCTGATGGTTCTCTCCTTACAGGTAGTATGTAAACCATTACACAACCCATTGAAGTTTTACTTTATATCCAAATACGGATATTCTTCACAGGACCACAGCGCGTATACATACATGTATGAGGATTAAATTAGCACCAAATCCTAACGTTCAGTTAATTCACTTGGTGTAATTCATGCAAAACCTATGTTCCTCTCAAAGGAGCAGAAGGTCTCCCGTGTTACGATTGTTCACTCCCTTAATAGGAGGCTCGGTCCATCACATCTTTATGACCTTGGTTGTTGTTACAACAGCTATTGGCTAGTGGGCCAGCTTGACTCGGTCCTTGAGACAGACACTGATCTATTGCTTTTAGGACTGATTTCTAAGTGACCATTACTGACTCCCCTTTCTATTCGGGGCTCCTGCAGGAGGCTCAGTGACACTCCAGGCACAGGCAGCAGCACGAAGAAAGATGGTCTGCCCCCCTCCTTCTCTCGTCCCGCTGGTCAGCGAGCCTCCTCTCAGCCCACTCCAGAGGTGGACCCCCAGACCATCCTCAAAGCTCTGTTCAAGTCCACTGCACAGTCCAGCACCACCACTGAGCCCCCCAGCTCACAGGCCACTGCCTTTCGTATCAAGATATAGCTTGTGTCTAGTGTGAACAAACATATTACTGCTTTGTCTGTGTTCACGTACAAACTGTGGTTTTCACCTTGACAGCAGGCAGCCACCATTCTCATATGAAACAGATTTTTACACATTTGATATTCATGGCTAACCTGAACGTGAAATTCATGGATACTGGCTTCCTATTTTTGTTTTGTAGTATCTAAGTCTGAGATTGACCAGTGGTAAAGTAATATGATGTGAATTGTTGTTTTAATCCAATTTGATCAGGATGCCAAAACAAACTGGATGTTAGGGGTTTCGGGGGTTTTTCCAATTCCAATTAAATGCCACCTCATCTGAATATGTTGAGGGTTTTTTTAATACTCAACCTAACTCTTATCAACCCCACTCTCTTAATTAAAGAGATGAGAAAATGTAACTCAACACTTGTATGTTCAGTTATATTGTCTTTTCAAATTGTCTTGAGTCGCCCAATACAATTTTAAAAAACTAAACTGAACAGCTTTACCTGACCACGCGGAGAAGAGGTCTTTACTACCCCAAATAATTGAAACTGAGTAAATCTGATGGACAGAAACCAAAATCCCATCATTTGAGCAAACCAGTTCTCAATTAGGCATACGATGTTCTGTTTCTTGTGTGCTCCATCAATGGCTGGTTTAACTTGGCTGTTCCGTTTTTGAATCATCGTATGTTTAATTATTTCTTGTATACATTACGCTCGATTTATCTTCAAGGACTGTAAATTACTTTCAGATACTTTCTTGGGTTGTCGCTCAAGAACGGCCTTGAGAGCGAGATGTGTGATCTGTCACCATTAAATATTTAGCTTTCTAGATGTTGTCTGAGACTCATCTTTCCTGTCTTCCATATGATTATTAGATATATTGTGTAACACAAATAAAATGGTATATAGAGTATGAACAAGGTAAAATAATTCGTTTTTATTAATATTATTATTAGGACATAGTTGGGTCCAAAACCACTTCTACTCATAAGGTCTTTACTTAGGGATTTTCATTTCACCAATCTACCTGGGTCAGCTAATCAAACAGAAAGCCTGCCAAGAGAAAAAAAAACACCACATTCATCCAGCCTACTCACAGAATATGGAAAAAATGTATTATAAAATACTGAAATAATCAGAATAAATAGTCAGATGAGTCTGATTGGCCCTCCTTTTCTCTTGATCATTTGTACACCAGAACATTTAAGGATTTGTCCTGTCAATTCTGAAATTATCATATGTACTGTACAAAGGAATATAGTATGTGACGTGTAATTCTGCGTTGTTAGGATACAGGAGACCAAGGCGCAGGGGAAAAAGGCAGTCTTTCCTCACAGTCCAAAGAGTCACACACATGGAATCAGTCCAGAACAGACAAACAGTTGCAAAAGAGCAAGCAAGGGTCATAATGGAGTAATGCTTTTGTAAAGAATTTACTATCTACATCACAAAAATATATTATGTATATATTATATCTGACATTATTTAATAAATTGTATAATATATATTACATACATTGTATATTACAAGTTAAGTATTACAAATTGTATATTTTATACAGTATATTACAAATGTATGTTGGAAACATTTTATATATTATACAATTTTATTTAACATTAGGTATGTTACATTATGTAACGCATGCACAAGGGGGGGGTCGAGTTGGAGGTCGGGGTGAAGGGTTGGTTATAGGGAGAAGTGCAAGGGGTGGTTGAGAAAATGGCAGGGGGAGGTGTAGTAGGATAAGTGGAAGAATTTGCACGAAGAGTAGGATCTAGGGGTTGGATGAAGGGTAGGGTAAGGATGCAGGTTAGGGGTTGGATGAAGGTCCATGCAGTTGAATCTACTTTAGTCTGACATGACTCAACACTCAACAGAGAAGCAACATATAACCACAGTGACCACAATAAAATAAAAGTTTCTGGCTCAAATTGTATGTGTTCTTATTTCTTTTTCCTTCCAAAATCATCACAGAAATGCAGCCATGTAGATTATCCTGGGGAAATTAATCAGGTAAGGTAGCAGAGTATTATTCAGATACAAAATAACTAAACAATAAACAGGCAGATTTTCCCCAAACTTGGTGATGTGCTGATTCTGTTGTACCACGATGACTCATTCAGTGTGTATGTGTGTGTTTGTGTTTGTACTCTTGCATCTATTTGTCTGCAGGAATTGTTCTGTGTGTGCGGTACCTTGAAGCGAGCACGGCCGCAAAGAGGACGCTGTCAGCGCATACAGGAAGTACAACAACCGATGCCTGGACGGTGAGTGTCAGGAGCAAGGACACACGCATCAAAAGTCCTGTCTTGTTTTGCTTACAAAACTAGAGTACAGATAACCAGTTTGGTTGTGGAGGACATATTTGTTTCAGCAATGGTTTTGTTTGAACTGATGTTTTCTCCTGGTGGGTTTTACTTTGCTTTACTGGGGCTGCCGGTCACCGGAGTGATGGAGCTATGGTGTTTCTGTGTATCATCCATCTTTTTTTCCTGTCTTTGCTTCTCCTCCATCCCCAGGCCAACCCATGAAGTGTAACCTTCATATTCAGGGAAATGTCACCATTGTAAGTGAGCGTGCAGGGCATCTCTCCTTCATTTCAAATTAATCTGTTGGTATTTGCATGCAAACTCTGTTTGCATGCAAATACATCATTTATCCTATTTTGCCTTTAGCCTGAGTGACTATTATATAGACTTTTTATATAATGATCCCTGATATTGCTAATGTTAAATGTCCATGTTATCAACCGCATACACTTAAACAGTGACAATATCAAGGCCTGATTTGTTCATTCTTATTTGAACAGCTACACAGAAAACACATTTTGTGATTGGGCTATTCCATCTAATGGATATAGTAGGTCAGTGGGACAGTGTCCCCTCCACACCCCCACGTCCGCTACGACCCTGTTGGCTGATTTAATGTGGATCACAATAACGGCAGCTCCTGTGATACTGAAATTGTTACCACCGATCATCTGTGTTTCCCATGTCCCATTTTGGGAAGATTTGCAGGACTGGCTATCAACGAAAATCGTACTGTGTTCTCTCCTCGCACAAGATAAAAGATTGTTTGTGGTATTAATATAAAGGACATTAAGAGTGACTTGATATCAAAAAACCCAATACTCCTGGCAACATCTTTCATCCACACATCTAAATGGAGGAAAATGAAACCCTTTTCTTTTAAATAAATAAATAAAAAAATAAAAAAATCAGATCCTCAAAACTAATGAAAGGGAAACATGCCAAGTCTCTCCTCAGAGCTTATCATGAACTGAAAATATCTGATGACTGACCTCTGTGACCTCTAGAGCATTTAGGGAAACTCATAACCTTTTTTTTTTAAATCGTTGTCTTAGCCTTTCTCTTTAATTTGTATTGATTTTATATTATTTATTAATTGAGTAATAGTTATTACTATTTATCTATTATCATTATTTGCTAAGTGTATCCTTATTACCAATGTGCCTTGTATGTGAAGTGGTGTTGCCATGACGTTTGCAAATGTTTCTTTAAAAAAAAAAAAATCCCTTTAACTGTTATTTTTTTAACCTTTTGTTTGTACTTCCGGTGTCGAAGGTCCCACAAAATGGCGCCGTCCAAGAAGAGACATGCTAGTGACCAGACCTGTGTCATTCCTGGGGGATTTACAGGTACTGTTTGACACAATTGCGAATATTGACTTCCGCTTTTCACTCGTATACACAACGTTCTTCTCGTCGTGTGGCGTGGTTCGGGCTTTTTCGGCTCTGTAAGCCCCTTCCGCGAGCGGACGCCGTGGGTGATCGCCGCACCGAGCGATGTGTCGGTTTCTTCAGCCTCTGTATTTCCCGTCTCTTCTTCTCCCCCCCCCCCCCCAGTGTTGCCGTTGCAGTTCAGCGCCGACAGCGCCGCGCAGCACGACCTGTACGTGAAGGAGCACAAAGTGCGAGCTGCCACGGGCTCGCACAGACCGCTGGACCGGACTCTGTTTGTCCTCAACGTGCCCCCGTACTGCTCACAGGTACCGCGCTCTGCCCGCATCCACGACAGGATGCGATGGTCATCCATGTGCATCCCCTCATCACAAGATTTGCCATTGTTGCTCTGCTGTCTGGGTTTTCCAGGCCACCGTCAGAGAGCTGTTCTCGAGGTTCGGCGGTGTCCAGTCCGTGGAGCTGAGAGACCACCCAGGCTCCTTCCAGGAGTCCGGACCCGAGCTGACCGAGTTCTTCAAACCAGCCGAGAAAAAGGTTTCGCTCTGCTGCGACCGTGCACACCACTCGAACATCTCGTTTCAGATCGTTATCTGACCGTCTCGCGTCTTGTCCGTCTCCCCCAGGGTTTCAAAGTCGGCTACGTTGTGTTTCAAAGCGCCTCCAGTTTGGCCGCAGCCAAGTCCCATCCTCACGACGTGCCCCTGGTGGTCTGCACAGAGGGCCGTCCGGTGAGGACAGGAGTGCAGAGTGAGTTCACCTCTCTTTCATTATTGCACCGTATGATATGACCGTCTCTTTTTATTTCAGTGTTCTGTTTTGCTTCAACTCTTCTAACCGTGATCCAAGTATTACTATTTCAGACAAGTCCTCGATGATGTCCTCAGAGTCAAGACAAATCTGCCTGATGACAAGTGAATGTTGTGTGTTTAACATTTTTCTTCTTCTCCAGAATGGATTCAGCAGTACGCGGAGTCTTTCATTCAGCCGGAGGAACTGCAGCGAATGGTCGACTCCTTTTTGGAGGACTACGACAAGCGGAAAGTAGAGGTGAGAATTTGGGTCGTGCTTCCTCCTGCATCACCCCCACCCATCTAGTTCATGAGACTTCAACCAGGGTTTTATT
This sequence comes from Scophthalmus maximus, assembly GCF_022379125.1. Lineage (NCBI taxonomy): Eukaryota > Metazoa > Chordata > Actinopteri > Pleuronectiformes > Scophthalmidae > Scophthalmus > Scophthalmus maximus. Next base: position 6,191,393 of record NC_061531.1, on the reverse strand, counting down.
TTTCATTTTGTCACAGGCAGAGGAGCGGCAAAAGAAGGAGGCTGAGCAGCAGGAAGAGGACGACGAGGGCTGGGTGAAAGTCACAAGAGGGCACAATGGCGCCAAGGCCCGTCCCCACAGTGAGGCGGCCAACCGGAGGACTCTACAGAAAGAGATCAGGAAGAAGAAGCGGAAGGAGCTCATTAACTTCTACACCTGGCAGCACAAAAACACACAAAAAGAACGTAAGTCGCTTATTTTTAAATGGCATATCTGGGCCAGTGTGAACATATGTAGGATAATACGTCATAGTCCTTTTAGCCTCCATCTGGAGTCAGGGATTTGTTTGGCGATAGAAGGATATTCAGCTTTGTAAACATTGAAATGTCTCTGATATGTTGAACAATATGTATTTTTTTGTTTTTAGATATTGCTGAACTGAGGAAAAAGTTTGAAGAGGACAAACAGAGAATAGCTCTGCTGAGGGCACAGAGGAAGTTCAGACCTTACTGAGACAACTACCGACATTTGTATTTGCTGTATTTGTGTTCTCTACATTGTAAACCTGTTATATAAAAAGGAGCATTTGAGTTGATAAACCATTATTCCGACTAACTTATCTATATGATTATTGAATGACTTGCACCTCAGAGCAGATGAAATACATTCGGGAAAATCGCTGATGTTGGTGGAAGAAAGTGTTGGATTAAAAGTGTCGCGCAGGAGGAAGAATGATTGAACTAGCATTGGAACTCCTCTGAACAAATGACTTGTCCTTGATTTTTTTTTTTTAATCAAAAACAGTTCCCGTTATCTCAAAATGGTCAAACCACTGATCGTGGTATTCAAACCTGAGGTAAAAATGAATTTGAATGCACATTATAGAAGGGAGAAGTGATTTACTGGCACTGTTCAATGTCAACTCGTGCATCACAAGCTTGTTGCGTTTCTGTCTTCTGACACTTGGCGAGGCTCGACCACAGAGTGAACAGCAGGACCAGCAGCAGGGCAGCGCCGACCCCGGAGAGGATATACACCGTCACCTGGAACACTGAGGAATAGACGGGCGGGGTTCATTTTTTTCTGGAATGTCATTCAAAAAGTGGAACTTAAATTTATTCAAGTGAAATTAAGTGAAATATTCCAAGCCCATTATTGTTTTAATTTTGATGGCTACGGCTTAATGCTCAGTAAAATCAAAAATCCAGTATCTCAAAGTATTAGAATATTTCCTAAGATCAGTCAAAAAAGGATTTAAAAGTATGTTCATGTATGCACTCAGTGCTTGGTCGAGGCTCCTTTAGCATGGATTACTGCATCAATGTGGCGTGGTATGGAGGCTAACGGGCTGTGGCACTGCTGAGGAATTGTTAAAGCCCAGGTTGCTTTGATAAAAGGCTTTTAGGTTACGTTTAAATGACCAAAAATACCAAACTTTTTCCTGATATTCTAATCTTTTGAGCTGCACCTTTATATTGCATTCTAATGGGTCATTAACATTGTGACTGCAGTTTTGCGCCGTGCAGGACTTACTTGTGTTCTGTCTCACGCATGGATTCTCTTCCACTTCGGTGTTGTTCTGACCCAGCAGCAGCGGCCCCGAGGACACCAAATGGAGCTGGTCGGACTCGGACGTGGTCCCTCTTCTCCTCCTCCTCCTCCTCCTCTCACCCTCAGATGCTGCGAGAGGAGAGGGAAAAGATAAGAAAGAAGACAATATCGCAAAATACATAAAGGTGCACAAGGTGAAATGTGATATACTCACAAATGAGGGCACAGCTCTGTGCACAGTCGTCATCATCTGTGCAGATTTCCACCCAACAATAGAAGTACATCTAAGAGAGACATGGCACTATTAACAAGCTGTCAGAACAAAGTTTAGTGAGACACAGCCAGGTCTCTTTCTGCAGTAGTGGAACCTTACTTCCTCCCCACTTGGATGGCCTGTGTGAGGGTCCAAGAAGGCAAAGGTCTTGACATCAAACCTCCTCACTTGGGAGTGGGAGGTAGTCTTCCCCTGCTTGTCAACGGGGACAGAGCTTCTCATGTTATCCAAAGGATTTGGGCATCTATCCCAGAGGAGAAAATGTTATTGTCAACTGCACAGTAATCCATTCAAATAAATAAATAAATATATATATATATATATATATATATATATATATATATATATATATATATATACATATACATATACACACACACATATTTACACATATATACACACTATAGTTTTCTTCCCTTTACCCATCATAGAGAAGCATCCACACAGAGTGTCTGGACCCGGGGTAGGCAAAGCAGTCCTGCACACGCAGGGAAAGCGTGGGGTCCGGGGACGGTTGGGCGATCGAAACTTCTACATACGCAGCTTCGCGCAGGGGCAAAGTTAGTGGAAGCTGCTCTTCGGGAAAGAAGGATGTGAACGATGCATCTAGAACAATAATCCCAAATACAGTCACTAAATTTTTTTGTTCTCAGGACTTGACGCATGAAAAACGAGCCCACGCGTAATTGAATAGTTCCCGTCTCTTGATTGTATTACCTGTGGCTATTCTCATCTGCACTCTGATGGTTCCCAGTGCAACCACAGGTGGGGGGTTCGTCACCGCATACAGGGACCGCAAGTCTGCTGCGCGCTTCAGGTCTGCCGCCGCATATTCACACTGGACCTGGAGACTGAAAACCCCAACGCTTACCAGTACAAAACTATAGTGTTAATACACTGTGAAAAATATTTTGTCTGCCAGAGCTATCAGCTCCTCAATAGTCTGCTGAAGACCTGACCTGACCTGAATGGAGAATGTCTTGCTCTATTTTCAGAGTACAGCTCCTCCACTTCCACCTCATAGATCACAACATCTCCATCTACCTAAAAGCCAGACAGGTAAGAAAAGGAGCACAGGATCTCAGATAAGACATTTTCCCTAAAATGAGATTAACTTTGTTAAGACAGTTTTTAAATGGTTGGCTACCTGTGACTGCATAAAATGTACAGTGGCCCGTCATGGGATTTCATTTTGTTAGTGGGTAATATTTTATTCAAATACAAAGCGTCTTATTTTGGAGCAGCAGTACCTTCTTCTTCGCGCCACAGTCCGTGACTCCAATCTTGAAGACAGCCGTGTCTGGAGTGGTGACCTCGGGGAAACACTGTGGCTGATCCTTGACTATGAGGCTGCTGGGAGTGATCGGCGGGTCCGTGTCTGTGGCCTTCACTGAGAACACAAAGTGTCCGTCCACAGAGCAGGCTGGAAGGTGTGTTGACAGACAGGTAAATGCAGGATTTGTGAATGTATTTTTTTTTTATACATTTGAAACAAGCAAGTTGTCCAATAGTCATAGAAAAGACAAATGGCACTCTTACCATTGAGTCTGTAGTAGCAGGTGAAATCATGACCATCGTAGCAGCATCCTAGTTTGTCGCAGGCATCACTAGAAATGGTTCGATGGCCGCAGCCCACTCGCAGAGCTCTGTCCGTGCCGCACTCTCCAGGCAACACTGGAGAGGAGCGGTGGTTCTAGTCTTGAGTCTCCAAACTGGCACGGTACAACGTGCGGTGCAAAGACACTTTCGGTATTTTGGATGATCAAAATCAGCTGTTTGCACTCACGTGTCGGGTTGGACGGAGTCTCCTCTCGGCTTCTCTTTATCAGGGGACAGCTGATGTTGACGCTGAACCATTGATCCTCTCCGGTCAGCTGGACCTGCAGAGGTATGACCACTTTGTAGCCCTGAGGATGAGACGCCGTTACAACGTGGACGTTAATAAAACCACACACACAAACACATATTGTGCACATCTCTATTTCCTTTTGCAGACTCACTTTTTCACAGTTCAAATATATTAATAATTTATCTTTTTAATGCATATGTCTGTCTAGATATGTTTTTTCTCCCCCCCAGAACAAACGTTTTACACACATCTTTTACACACCATAAGCATGTAACCATATTTCCCCCAAGTTATGCGTGTGTTGTATTTTATTTTCCGTTTGGATCCTGCCAATGATATGTAATTGTCAAACAAACAGATTTTTTCTTTTCTTTACCTCGATCTGCACGTAGCAGCTGTCATATCTGCTGTAGAAGAGGAGGTTTTGGTTTTTCTCTCTACCAACTCTCACGCCACAGGAGTCCTCTGGCACTGGGACCATGGCCCCTGACATATCTGACAAAACAACAGCAGCACATAGAGTTTTGATGCGTTCAATGACACAAAAAACATGGGGTTGGTTTTTTTGTTTGTTTGTGCAGCGATCTTACCTCTGACATGTATATTCCTTTTGACTGTTGGACCGAACACAGCTTTTATACTTCGGACCGCGCAGGTGACTCTCGGCAGGGCGAGCTGTCGCCTCCGATCTGGCGTCTTCTTCATCGGGGCGGCTGAGAGACACCAGCAGTGCTGAGCCGCGAGGGCAAGAGCTAAGGAAACCCAACACAGTTTCGCACGACTCATCTCCTTGATGCCGGGATGGTCGATGTTCAAATTATGTTAGTTTTGAAGGGCTCTAGAAGTGTCCGATCTTTTCTTTGACGCGGGCGGGGGGAGGAGTCACGTGACACCTGCTCATTAGTGTTGATTAGTTCGAGGCTTGCTGCGTTTATTGTCATCCAGGCGACGAGAAGGTGGAACTCGCGTCACAGGTTTTGTCTCAGCATTATCCGCAAGTTTATATGAGAAGTAGGACAAATATTTTTAAAAAGCAGAAAAAAAGTCAACATGTTTAAATCATAAAGGTATGTAGCCCCAGTGGGCCACTTCAATTAAATCACTGCATATCTCAAAGGCCTCGCCACCCTCACGCCTCTCCATATCCCTATAGCAACACCAGTTACTCATGTAACCCATGCAAAAGTCCATTTGGAGCTATAATCTATACAGGTCAAATTGCACGTTGACGGGCTTTCACCCGCTTTATGACTCATACTTTCTCATTTCATCTGCATTGGGACTGGTTCTCTGTACAACTGTACAACTCTGTGTGTGTGTGTGTGTGTGTGTGTTGCATTTCATTGGTTGTGAGGCACTTTGCGTTGCATTTTTTTGGTATGAAAAGTGCTAGAAAAGTGGAATCACTGATTATAAGCACAACGATCTGGTTATTGTTTATTTCAAACACAGTGGGTTTATTCAAACTATTACATGAATTCCAGTTGTTTCATTTACGTTTGACTGATGTGCATCACATCAAGTTTATTTGTTTTTTTTATGTTAAATCTGCGTAATCCCAATTTATGGAAATGTCCTATGCTATTGAAATGCATGAATCTTGAATATTAGGCCTAAACATTGTTTATGAGTGATGGCACAGATCAAAACTTGAATTGGTCTAAAACTATTGTGTCAAGTTTTGACCAGCACACGGCACTTTGTATGTTGATGAGGCGGACGGTCCCACGGGGAACTCTTTTTCTTTTTTTCTCCTCTGTCACGGTCCCACAGTGAATCACGAGTTGTCAGCTGGTTGTCGTGACGTAACGCCCGTGACGTCCACGGGGGGGCACCACCCCCCCCCCTCCGCGGAGCCGACGCTCGTCAGACTGTAGCTCGGACACACACACACACAGCACCAGAGCAGACACCACACACGGCTCCCCGAACATGGCGCTGAATCGGAACCATTCGCAGAACGGCGGCGTTTTGATAAGCAACGGGGAAAGGTGAGTGTTCGAACCGCGCGTCGACCGGCGGACTGCCGGCCCTGTCTCTCTTTGGCTTGTTTACCTTCTGCATTCCAGTGCGCAGTCGACACAATGCTAACCGCCTGCTAGCCTCCCGCTAGCTGGCCTGGTGAACGTTAGCATAGCTAACCCAGCTGTGAGCCGCGTACGTTGTCTGTTAAGCGTTGCACCGGCGGTTATACGCTGGTGTAGTTTAAAAACTATTTCTTTAATAGTGTCCGACGTAACACCCTTCTCGTATCTCGACAGCTGCTTTTACGCAAGAAGGCTAACTTGTAACGTAACGGCAGCCGGCTACCAAAACAGGAAGTGGGGTGTTGACATCTCGTTGTACCAAAGTGGGTTTCCCGGAGTTTCGTGATATCGATCAGTTTTGTTGTTTTTTTTCAAACCTGTTGTTCTGCAATGTCCCCACCTCTTTCCCACCTGCTCCCCCTCCACCCAGTGTTTTGAGGGAGTGTAAGAACGTGGAGCTGTCGTTCAGCGATGTCGCGTGCAAGACGGACCTGCTGAAGGGGACCAAGAAGGGCACCGTGTACCTCACACCGTACAGGGTACTGCCGACATTGCATTGTAACATTCTATTACCGCTTCCTGTTCGGAAAGTTGACTGTGCTCATCACGTTCTCACGGATGCTCACGTGTCTCCCCTCACACGTCTCTGCCCTCCTTTCGCTGCACTAGATGCTCTTTGTGTCCAGTAACACCAAGGATTGCCTGGGGTCAGCCATGTTCCCCTATTATATGATGAAGGGCTGCAGCATTGAGCAGCCAGTCTTTGCAGCAAACTACATCAAAGGCACAGTGTCAGCCGAGCCTGGCGGTAAGTTGTCCCCAAGTTATCGATTTGATCCATTTAATCGATCTGATTTTGTGTCAATAGTGATCGCAATTACAGCAAAAGCAGGTGCGCATCTTATTCAAAATTAAAGGACCAAATGTTGATTTTTTTTTGCTTCTGTAACCGACTCTTTCCTCAGGTGGTTGGGAGGGCCAGGCCAATTTCAAGATGTCATTCACCAGTGGAGGAGCCATCGAATTGGGACAGCATCTGTTCAAACTGGCCACAAATGGTTGGAATGCTAGTTTGCTTGATCACTGTATCCAACATTTTACAGTGTTAAATATCCATTACTGCAGGAGATGAAATGAATGGGGAGACAAAATATTAAAATCCTTTACCAAAGTGACAATGGCATATTGTATAAATACCACATTAAATGTCACAATCATAAATACATTTAAGCTGTAAACCATGCTGAAGGTCTGCCCCCAATGGTACCTTTTAAAGGACGCTATACATGTGCAGCTGAGGGAAAAAAAAAATACCTATAATCTTTGGAAAGTTCCATTTATTTGTAGTGAGTGACTATTTTCTGCCACTGTGTTCCAGCATCTCGTGCTGGCCCTGCCCAGAATGGTGCCGCCTCATATGGCTATCCTTCACCCGGGATGATGAATGGCTATGGCCCAACTCCGCCTGCTCCTCATGGCTATCCGTACCCACCCCCTCCTCAGCAGAATGGATTCTACCAAGGGGCTCCCCCTGCTCCTGCCAACATGGGCTATGCCTATCCAACAGATGCTGCAGGTACAAAATCCCGTAGTTTGTTGTATGACATTTGTAGATGCTACTGCACAAACCAAAGACAAATAGATTGTGGTTCTTAAAATTCGGTAAACGTAATTTTCTGAGATAATCTTGAATCAAGTTTGGCTTATTATTATTTCTGTAGATGGGATACGCGCCCTCAGCCCTGCGTTGCACTGTCATTGGCTGTAGTGCGTCGACACTATTGACGTAGTAGTCGACGCACTCTCTGCCAGTCGCAGCATTGTGCCAGAGATGTGCGAGCCCTGATTTAACACTGAGTTTCCTCTGATTTGGGTTTTTTGTCGGCTAGGGGGAAATCTGGCTTAAAGCAACCCTTAAGGATTGTTTTTTTTTTCTTGTCTGTCTTGTTATTTTGTGGGGTGTTTGCTGTGTAACAAGTTGCTGACAGGCTGTAACCTGTCTTTATCCACCTCTGTCTTTTTCTGCCCATCTTCTGTGTTACAGGAATGTACCCATCAGGTTTGGACTACATGGCCCCTCCTCCCCCTTACCCCGGACCACCCCAAAATTGGACTGCGCCCCCTCAGAACTGGACAACACCACCACAACCTCAAGGTCTGTTTCTCTCTCCATCCCTTCCCCTCTCTCTCTCTCTGTCTCTCTCCTCTTTGCATGTCTGTGTCACTGCACCCGTCAGATCTCATCTGTCTGCCTCAAAGTGAATCACTTTAAATCACACCACCAAAAAAAGGGATGCTGATGTCTCCTTTGCTAAACATCAAAATTACAAAGGATAAACAATCTACCTTATTCCTCTCCCTCCCTAAACTCTTTTTTATTTTTATTTTTTAAATTGGACCTTTTGGGTTTCAGTGAAAAGTGTCACTCTGCACACGGGGTGATCTAGGAACATGTGTTATGTCACTATTTTAAGGAAGAGCTTGAGCAGGACGTTTGCCTTTGTGTATCCTCGGGATGTGCCGCTTGATTTTGTCTTGTGCATTTCTGGAGCTGTCAGTTGTTGTGCTTCACATGACTCCTCGCATCAGTTCTCCCTACAGTGTAAGGAGCCGTAGCGTCTGTTCCTAAATATGTTCAGCAGTTTGTCTCCATCTCCCCCGTATTTATTACTTGTCCCACTTTATGTGCAGGTAACTCCAAGGCGGCCGAGGCAGCAGGCAGTGCGTATTACAACCCCAATGATCCACACAATGTCTACATGCCCATGGTCAGTTGCTTTGCTTGTCTTCTCCTCAGTTACAAATGTGCAACATTGACCGGAAATCTTTTTCAATCGTGCATTTACAATGTTTTCTTTTCCTTCGGTCCCACACAGGAGCGGCCTCCACCATACGCACCTTATCCAGAACCTCCTAACAAGAAAAACAACTGAGGTTCAGTCAACATCACTTCAATGACACTCTTCTCTCTTCCTCCATCTTTATATGTATATTCTAAAAGGAGTGCTGCTGATGGTTACTTCCACGAGTAGAATGAAGTAAAGAAAATGCAAGTAATCAAGCAAGCTCAAAGATGTCAGTGATAATTCACCAATTAATTAATGATATTTTGGATACTGGAATAGCAAACATAACAATCGCATCTTTTAAATACTGTTTATTCCTTATACCCAAGTTCACGTGATAATCATAAAATGATTGGCAACTTAAATCTCTGGCTTTTCAGAGCCTCATTATTATTATTATTAGTAGTAACATTCCCAGTGGTGGGATTTATTTTATTTTGGTCTAGGTCTCTAGGGCGTGGATATGAGGGCACTGAAATGGTCCTTATTAAGAGCTGAAAGGAGGAGTTAGTGTGGGGAATGTATTTTTTAAAGACCGATTTATTACCAAAACATTTTTGTAGCAGTTTCTTTTTTGATCCTATAGTTATTAACAATAGCAACTATACTCCCTCTTATAAGCAGTTCTAAGTATTTTTGCTGTTTCCTTGCAAATACCGTGTGTTTCCTATATAGATTTGCTTTGAGTATTTGTTGTCCATATCCAGAACAGGGTTGGAAAGTGTTTAGTACTGCAATATCTGGCTGATTTTTAATAGTCAACATTTCCTTCATATATGATCAGTGTGATCATGTACTACTATCATTTTAATTACAGGCTCAGTAATTCCATTTATTGTAAGACCCATATCTCACGGCCCCCTCGTGTGAGAGGTTTTGGTATCAGAAGGAGTGGTGTAATGTTTAAAAAAACGGGGATCAGATAGATCTCTAGAATAACAACTCTATGTATGTGCAATATTTTACCTCACGTGAGAAGGTCAAAGGTGGTTGACCCCTTGGACTTCTATTGTATTCATGTATGCAAGTTCGAGCTGAAACCAGAACCTCTACTGTTTAAGTAATTACACTAGTGTGGGGTTACAGGGCCACAAGGATTATATTAAGGGCCCCTGAGTGTTTCGCTTGCTGTTGAAGCTTCTGAAAGCAAACCATTTATTCCTAATTAAACTAGCGTGAGGCTCTGACAGGCTGTGTAATTGCACCCCTCCCCCCCTTTACATGTGCATCAGTTAACACCTGTTTGAAGGACTCTTTGCACACAGTAGAAGTGGAGAAAGGATTTTTTTGTGTTTAGGTTTTAGTTTGCTTGAGTTAATCAAATTTCTGTATATTAATATCTCTTTTTGCAGTTCTTATTCCTTTTTGCAGAATTTTGTCTTGTCAGTTAAATTCTAATAAATGTGTCATTTATTAAATTTCACATTTTGGTATTTTTTGTCATTTATCTGACTTTTTATAGGTTTAAAACACCGAACTATACAGTTTTAACATTTAATTGGGTTTTAAATATGTAAATGGGATTGACTGTTGTCAATAAGAAATTCATTTTTCATCTCTAGCTTGCATTTTTTCACTAATACTCAAATTTTTATGTTGAATCTGTTATTTAGTATGTTTCATTACTCAAATATGCTGCTGCCTTTCTTTTTTTAATGGGTAGACATTTTTCAAATTAAAAGTTTCAGGTTTTTTCTTTTATGAAAGTGAAACTATCTGGTCTACAGAGGTCAGTTCTGTGTATTTACATGTCACAACCACAAATGAACACCATTGTCCCTGACCAAAACATAGATGGTTGGAATGAATAACATATTTATTATGTTATGAAACTCTCAAAGCTGAACATTTTATCCACTCTCATCACAGAAAATCACACTGTAAAGATGTGTCACATAGCGCACTTCCAAGAGTCCGAAAAAAATGAAGATGGCATTAACTATCATGCACTAAATCACAAAATATTCACGTCACACAGATGCTTTCCTTCACCAACATAATCACAAAGGTTTATAACAACACCACAATAGCTACATAGCTAAATTCCACCCATTAACCCATAAAGATTAGTTCTACCGTATGGCTCGGCTCCTGTTTCTTCCAGTTCCTCACTTGGGAAAAGGAAAGTGTGCTTATTTTTACTACCGTGTATCTAACGTTAATTCTGTACAATTCTCTAGGCCTTGCACTGTATATTGTACACTACATTAATGTGTGCAGGGCCTAACGATGTGACCTATTTCCACCTCACTCTGACCGTCACCACGGCCTTCACTTCATGTAGCAGTGTTGAGGAGTCCACTGGTTGGTGCAGCTGCCTTGTAGCCCTAAGGGTTGTAAGTGATCCTCCCTCTTTAGGTGGCTCAATCGGTTATGCCTGGTTGAGTAGGTAAAAAAATTGTTCCACAACTATGTTAAGTGTAACTATTATTTGCCCTTATTATTTTCTTTTTTATCTGAGGTAAGTTGGAAGTGAATCTGAAACAGATTTTTCATTTGCAGGAAGCTGGCTGTTTGCTGTGAGTGGGAGGGTTGTGTGTTGACCTTCCCACATGGCGTTCAGGCACAGTGAGTGGGAGTCATACATTTTTTTGCATAAAATTAAGTCAAAAGAATGAATTATATTGCTTGTGATTCATGTATCATCTCTGCAATATGAGACTTTGAGAAGGCTGATTGGATATTTCTTAGATATTGAATTTTTTTGAACAATCAAGTTTATTTTTTTATTAGTTTGTAATATGGGAAAGCATTCTGGTGCTATCTGTGTTAAATTATATCATTACCTTATTTATTGCTTCCACAGCTTTTCGAAGCTGGTTTGAAAATGGCCTCCCCTAAGTGTTGCTTTAGCCACGAAGTGTGTGGATTCCTGCGTTCTGTGCGACCCTGATGGGAGGACTTATTCATGGAGAAGACTGTGGCCATGGTCTGAGTGAGGTCAAAATAGATTGTATGTTCTGGCTAGAACTTTGGTTTTAATGAGACCAAACAATGACAGTCACCATCTCTTGTCGCTCAGAATGGGATGAGGCGTTGAGACAGGTTCACCTGGATGCTGTTCAGATGGCAGGCCAAGCCTCCAAAGTTCATTCACATGACTTTGTTGACATAAGTTCTCAAGAATAGGTGGTAGGATGGCATTATTCAAGGCGATGGTCATTGTTTGGTCTCTTGGTTCCATTGTCAGAGCCACAACTTACGTTCTTTGGGGGAGCTGGGAGCTCTACAGGGACTTTATCTAAGCTCAAGGACAAATTAATTCTCAAATCTGTTCAGTTGTATTTAAATACAAATGATTCCCTGATTCACTTTCCGAGTCACCCCTGTGAGCCAGTGGCAGTAGCATACCAGTTTAACTAAAAGGAATTACTTTAAGATCTATTTTCCCCTGGCATGGAGAAGTCAACTCAGCCATGACACTATGGCGTGCGTTTTTCAGCGATGCAAATGTTTTAGATGAAAATTCTATATGAAATACGTACAACTCCAATAAATGCTTTCACTTCTTAACACTACAATTGTTTAAAGCGCCTTTGAATCACTCCTATTACATGTATTCTGTGTTATTCGGTATTATTCGGTAAATTTAAACAAGAAAAAAAACAAAGATGAAGCGATAATGAAAAAGAGCGGATGCTAGTGCCCTGATGTTGAATTCTAAATCGTCCCATTGCGCGAAACACCTAAGATCAGTGTGGCAACTATGTAGTATACATGACACGCGAAAGATAAGGTGGGTAAAGGCAACATGGGTAATCTCTGTCTGTCCATGTGCGTTCGAAAGGTCTATCAAGTCACCACATTGCTCTTACCACTCGAATACTGTCAGAGCTACAGGAGAGAAAGGGTGGTCACGGTTGGTTAGAGAATTCAGCATGAGCTTTCGTCTGCGATTCCGACCGGTCCCTACGGCTCCTCCTGTAGAAACCACACCTCGTTGCGGCGTCCGTAAGGCTTGAGCGGTGGGTCGAAGCTACAGCAGAAGTACTGCTTCCGCTGAAAGGGGGCGGTCTCGCCCAGCGTGCGTGTCAAACGCAAGGCCTCTGCTCGGTACTCACTCTCCCCTGCAAAGCCTCCGAACTGACTGAAGAGAAAAAAAGGAAAACGGGGATGATCATTGGATCTCATTGGAGATCAACAGGGACCTGAAATGCACACATGGGGTGCGGTCGAATTGTCAAATTTGCTGAGGAAGTTTCCTAAATCTTGAATCTGGAAAATCTGAAGTATTTCATCGGCAGCCATGATAAGAGCTGTTCGGATTCTCTAAATGCATAGGAAAGGTGCTTCAATGCCTACTTTCCCATCTCCTTTAGCCTAGGGTACACTGGACTTTCCTATGCGAAAGGAAAGGAGAAATAGACGCCCCACAATTCATTGCTGCGGCAATATTTGACGTATTGCGCCATGCACGAATGTAATATAATATATAATCGGCTCTTCCTAAGTCCTATGAGTCCTCCTTCACACCTTTCCTCGACCTCATGATGTTGTCCATTGAGGTCGAGGAATAGTAGATAGGAAAAGTCGATAGGAAGGAACAATCTGAATCCACCCGTGCACACTGATGTTTAAAACAGTGTAGGCAGTGAGGTCAAGTTAACCTGCCTTAGGACCTGCTCTACCACTAAATCGCTGCAGGAAACTAGACATATTAACGAAGGCCTCCAATAATAAAATAGCTACTTAGTGCTAAGTGCATTAGGGTCATGGGAGGTCACTCTGCTATGTGTCAGAGTAAGTATCTCAAATCAGCATGCATAATATCACGAGAAAGGTCTAAACCAGTTGTTCCTATGATTATATACAAGTTCTGCATCGTGTTTAAATGAGACATACAGAGCGTAGACGGTCATGCCGGGTCGCTCCTCGATCCTGACAGCGCTGTCGGTGGGAGTCGGGGGACTCTGCTGGTACGTTGAGGGGACACGGATGCCGACCACCAACCGGCGAGACAGAACGCCATCATTCCGCGGGTACACCGTGATAATGAGCGGAGCCGCTGTACCCATGGCCTCACCTTAGAAAGTGATACAGAAAGCGAGTTTAAAAAAAAGCGTAGAAAAGAGAGAAGCAGAGAAACTCCACAGTTAAACTATTCCCCTGCAGAGTAAAGTGCCCAGACCTAAAGGTCAGGATGTGTGATTTTGTGTCGAGTACATAATATCATTATGCAAATGTCAGCACTGATAACGTTCATCCAGACCCTGCAAAACAGGCCATGTAAGTCGCACCTCTATAAATAGCAGACAGATTGAATTAGGATTCTGCACTGAGGTCTGGTTTGAACTTTTCGTCGGCTGATGTTGCGTTTATCTGTTCACCTAAAGTGGGGAAACATGAACTAGATTTTGCATTATTCAAATGTGTCCTCCGATAAAGCCTAAAGTCCTCTTTGGGTGAGCCATCTTCAATAAGAAAGCAAACCAGGAACGCAATCGTTTAAAGGGTACTCTATAATAACCACAGGACGAAACACACTAGAGATTAAGAGAATCACTAGTTAGTTTGAATAGATTCATAAAAAACAATAGAGAACGGATTCATTGTAATTTCTTAATGCAGGATAAGGCCCTCTCTTGATTTAGAGCCATGTTAAATCATGTTAAAAAAAGAGTAGAAGATTAGTGAAAAACGTTATTTTTCTTTGAATAACGTTTTCTGTAATGTATTGATGTCGCTTGTTTCTGCTCAGTTGCCTTCATCAGACTACGAAAGTCTCTACTAGATTACTAGAGACGATTTTATACCTTTTTAAAGACACTCTTGGTTCAGACTTTTTTTATCCATGTGCTTTTAAAGCAAATGTGTGGCAATGGACAGAATTGATGGCATTAAATGAGGTTAGCTTGACTTCTGATGAGTTCACCTTGTTCATTGCTCCCACCGATGTACATGAGCAGCTTCCTCACCAGCTCGCCTGACACTTGGTCAAACGCTCGTCCCTCAGAGGAGACAACGGCGTACTTGGCAGCATCATATCGCCGCACTTCAAAGCTCACTCCATCCTAGGGGAAGAAAGAAATTGGAAATCAAGGGGTGGGTTTTTTTCCGGCACGGTGGGCCGGCCACAGCTGCACTTGTCACATGCACAAATGCACAAAACGGACGCGCTGCTTTTCATGCACATACACCCACGTGCCCAAAAAAAACCCACGCAAACACAGTTGTCCTCTCCCCGGAGATGGCTGCAGCGGAGAGGATGAGCTCCGATATGATTCACCTCTGACACACTGATGTTGACAATCTGCTCCTAAGGATGAAAGCCCCGAACTGCCGTTGATTCCACTCGGAGGGTTCAGTGTGTGTCTGCGTGTGTGTGTGACTGCACACATATGCGTGTGTGAAACCAACGTGGGCAGCCAAAGAAAAAGATGCAGATGGAACATATTTACACTGATTTGATTTAATTTCTTCTTCTTCTGCTCTGCAGGGATCAGCGAGCTTACAGAGAATAATAGGCAAGAGATGCATGTTCTTACATAACCGTGCACAGGCAAACACGCGCACGCACCCAACTGCCCCCCCCCCCCCCCCCCCCCCCCCCCGACACACAGTGTTAATATGATGCAACAGTTTTGCATTAAATATGATTAAGTGGGGTTAATGTGGAGCACAGTCACTCAACGATGCTGATGATCAATATAACTTTAATAGGTTTTGAAGGAATCTGTTTACTACAAAGACTGATGCAGGTTTCAAATTCAGCTCCTCGCTACACTAACATGATTATGGTGTGTGGTATTTCTTTAAGCGCATGGATCTGTGTATGTTTATCTGATGGCTTGGAGCATTAATATATAATTTCATAACGTTTGTTGTCAGTCCTACCCATTACAATAAATCTGGAAGAAACTGCTGGCTGCTGCTAAGATACGCAATTAATTCTTTTGCAGCTTTTTTCCGAACATAATACCAGCAGCAATAAAAGGCAACAATGAAAATATGCTCAGGGTGTAATTTCCACCGCATCTTCTCATTCTCGTGTGGGCTTCCTGGGTATGTGTTCTCTTCCCTGAGGGAAAATTTGAATCTAAAAATATCATGCAAATGCTTTTCGTCCTCGTATTGTGGAGGAATTTTGTGACTCTAAGCCTGTTCTCCAGTCACAGGCTTTTTAAACATCCTCCGCATTTATGTCACTGGCAACTTTTCATCCGCCGGAATCCAATTCAAATCCAACTCTGGGTGGAAACTTGTGACCTGAAAAACCTGCGCAGTGTTCCTGTAGTCAGACGCTGCAGCCACAGTCCTTCCTCAACACACTCATGAAGCTCTAACTTGTGACAGGTACCCAGGCTCCTGCACAGCAATTACAATGGCTGTGCTCTGTATGGCTTGTCAGTGGCACCACCATTATCGCTGTGTACGGATGACTTGCAAAGAAAGCCGAGGCTGACTTAGGTTAAAATAGTGCAATTAATTTGTCTGTCATGTGTCTGCTGGTTTTGTGTGTTTAGCTGCTGTCTTATGCCAACTTATATAGTGATAATTAGTCTGTGCTTGAACAAAGCACACAGAAGGTACAGCATAATCAACGCTCTGCCTGTTTAACTGTCTTGTCATTTCAGTTTCTGTTGAAATGATTTCCGACATTCATTGGCAAACTACGAGCTAAATGTGTGGCTGTGGATGTGTGTGCATGCGTGCGTGCGTGCGTGCGTGCGTGTGTGTGTGTGTGTGTGTGTGTGTTGCATAGGTACGTCTATATGCCCTGAAAGGCAGCTGCTCTGTATTCTGTGTCAGTTTTAATTAAGAGTGTAGGGTGTCCGAGTCAGGCGGCAGGTCCACAGATCATGTGGCAGCTCTGATTTCAAGACCTGCTGTTTAAACATAAGTCAAGTCCAGAGATTTGATGAAGCTTTGACTGTTAAGCGCTGGATAATGAACACTTAGAGGAAAGTGTGGCTATCAGACAGTAGCTGTTGTTATATATATGCAGCATCAGAACAGATCTGCGTTTCCGTGGGTGTATGCCAGCGTGGGTCATTTGATTCCCGGCCCGTGTGGTCAGTTGGCCTGGGAGTCCTTTGTCTCCCTGTGAAAAGTTATCGCTGCTGTTCAGAGATAAACACACAAAGCCACTGTCAGAACCCATGCCAGCCGTGGCACTGCACGGCTCAGATGCACATCAACAGTAGCGCGTTGTAGGTCAAGAGGTCACCGGCAGAAGAACCTCGAAAATGACTGTTAGGCGTTCCGTCGGTTGACAACACGCATCACTGCCCTCACTGGAATCCAAATCTCCAAAGTGCGCACACATTAAACATAAGCCACTACAGTATGTAAATAAACATAACAAGGGGGTGGGGGTCGGGGTGCTGACACGGAGAGGGCATGCCCCCCCCCCCCCCCCCGTGACATCAGTTTTCTGTATCACTGTCCCCATCAGCGATGGTCAGTGTATCAGTGTACATACACCCAGTCCATATGTGAGCTCATCAGTTAACCACAGACACACCAGGGTCAGTTAACCTGTCCCCTGTGGTTTCACTCGCACGTAGGCGCACACACACACACACACACACACATGCACACACGCACACTATCTGTATTTCTCACACAGAGACACACACGTCCACAGTGTCCTCATGGAAAAAGGCAGTGACCCAAACCAATAATAATGAAGGAGAAACCTCTCTGACTAGTCAAGAGTGTGTATTGTTGTTTTGAGCTTATACAAAACTTATCACCTGACCCTTTATCACATCTCTACATCGCTGATTGGCTCACAGGCAGAGGGGACCACTGGCTGGTTTTGACGCTTTGCCCCACGCTGGGGCTCTGCGGGCCTCCTTATAGGTCACAGGCAATTAAGGGCCTGGCTGTCAATCAAGGTTACAGGGGGGTGTGGGGTGATAACCGCGGGGACCCGCTGCAAAGAACATGGCCATTTTCAACAAGAATTGCCATAACATAACCTACGTAGACTTAATCGGCGGAGACATCCCCCTAAACAGCAGGATTACTGTGCGTAATGACAGATGCACAACGCGCCAAACGCCACGGAGAGGGGCGCGTTGGGGAGGAAATGGCAGCGGCTTTAAATACGTGGGCGATCAAGTTGTGTGTGTGTGTGTGTGTGTGTGTGTGTGTGTCACAGGTGTCCGCGCACTGATTACCAACCTTCGTCTCCGTGCTGAGCAGTTTGTACTCCGTCTCCTCGGTGTTGCCGAAGAGCGAATTCTTGATCATGCCAAACATGATCGCGTCGATCGCCTGTCCTGCTCTCCGCTCCTCTTTGGTTCCTTGTCCTCCCGCTCGTACCTCGCACGTTTCCTCCGGTCCTTCCCTAACGCGGCGGTCCAACTCCAGGAGAAACCTCGATGGATGAGAAGTGACCTGCAGCTGCATCCAAAAGAACCCCCCCCCCCGCTTCGAAGCCCCACGTCTGTTCGATGGAAGAGTGCGCGCACAATGCGCTCTTATCGGAGTCAGAAATTAGTGATGCTGACTCTTCGCCCCTTTGGAAAGGAAAGAACAGATCAGCCTCCACTCTGACGGGTGGACTGTCTCCGCCTTCCTCCTCCTCCTCCTCCTCCCTCCTCTTTCTCCCCTGCGCTCACTTATGTCACCACCTTCCACTCATAACCGTTTAAGTTCACCAAAAGTGGGGCATCAAGATGACAGCACCTCTACCCCACAGCTTATTACCCCCCACACGTCCAGGCTCCACTGATATTAAAAATACACCGAGTTGCATTACTCAAGTCTAAAGTCTGTGGGGAGTCACATCCTACAAACCTCCCATCCAACAAGTAGAGTGGCCTCAAGTGACGCACAGCTCTGGTCAGGTTGCTGGCTGTCTGGACCAGGATACACAGAGCAATGCTGTGAAGAAGAATATTTACATTCTGCGTTTTGCGAAATATCAATTTTGACAGGAGCTGTTGGTTTATCAGGGTGCATCTGACCTTTTTTTTCTTTTTCCACCAGGTTTGTGTGTGTTAGTTTGGGGTTGTGTGTGTGTGTGTGTGTGTGTGTGTGTGTGTGTGTGTGTGTGTTAGTTTGGAGCAGCGCATGGGTGCTTGTCTCACTCCCCATGTCACTGTGCGTTGCTTTGCTTTAGGTTTGGTCTATTTAAATTCCCACTGAAGGCAATGTTAGTCACCATGGAGAGTAAGAGGAAACAGGAAGGGTAGATTTAATGAAAAGGAAAAAAAAAGTGGGATAATAACATTGACTGTGGACAGAGGGAACAGGCAACAGAGAGAGACGAGACAGGTCTCCGTCCGCAACATATTGAGCAGGATATGTTCAGTGTGCTGGTGTGAAGCAGATTCTTCCAGTGTTTTTGAGAGTTGGAATCATTGTGTTGCATTGTAGAATTATGATTTTGAGACTTTTCCTCGTCTCATTACTGTATGTTGCAATGAGGCACAAGACAACAACACGATGACTTTTTGTACCTCTGCAAGCTGTGTAATGCGGCACTGACACTTTGCTTAAACAGTTACTGTATATATCTTGCAAAGGCATAATAACCATTACCTTTAAATTTAATAACTAGCTGAGATATAGGGGAAAAAATCATTTTCATCACAAGCACAAAATCATCAGCAACAAAGACTGAAATACTCTAGATGAGATGTTTCTCTGACTACACCAGTTTGTCTGCTAGCTTCCCCAATTTGGTATTTAGGGCAAAAATCCGTTTACTGCAGTGGATGACAAATATGATGTGACTATAAAGACATTAATTCACCAAGCCCCATGTGACAAACAACCTATGTCAAATATTATGATTGAATCCATTCATTTGTGTGGATTACCTGTTTATGATTTACAAGCAGGGTGTTTGTTGTGATATATGAAACCAAGTTCTCAAAATAAACATCTTAATACTTTATTAGGACAAATTAATTCATGGTTACTTTTGGTTTTCAATATATACTTCAAAAGTTGGGAAACACAAATAGAAGACAGTGTGGATGAGAGGGCAGAGAAAAGTATATTTACAAAATAACACAACAGTTGCTCCCTCAAAGCAGTTCATGATGGCACAATCTCCAGATATCTGCCACATTATTATCAAATATTCATCCTCTAGAAGATTTCCTTACACAGGGTGAATAGTATGAAGCCAGATTGATCAGTCACAGGAGAAAGTCTTTCATGAAGAGTTTCAAGATATTGTGTCTTCCCTTGTCGTCACTTCTCCCAGCCTTTACCTCCTGGCTGAGTGGGCAACCTGAGCCCCACCATGCTAGCCGCTTGGGCAAGGCTGCGGTCTCCCTTGCCGTGGTAATAGTTGTGCAGGGCCTGGTGGTTTCTGGTAGATGCCAGCAAACACAGGTACGTGTGCGAGGCATGGTGCGCCTCCTGCTGGGCACGGCAGTACCTTTCTCCTGTCACCTGTGGGCGAGGGAGGGGAAAGAAGATATTAGTGATGAGGGAATGATGAACCGGATCAGAACATAAAGAGATGGTGGTCAGTAAAATCCTTTATTTCTATCTTTTGTGGTGTTTATTCAATCAGCCAACACAGAGAATGAAGCAACAAATGAATGCTTTGTGGAGGAAAAGCCTTGAGGTCGAGCTGGTGGACGACATGGGGTTGGCAATGACTCCAACAACGGGACTACAACGTAAACACATGCGCGTTCCACCACAATGTTTCTTTTCCTTCATCAACTCCGACGGCCACGCGGACAGTGAACGTCCGGCCGTGTCCCTACGGAGCTTCACATATACATTATAATGGCTCTGGGGCTTTTCAGAGCTGGGACAGATGCACACTGACAAGCAAGCGCTCCTCCCGGCGGTTTTGCTTCAGTGACTTCACATGCATTCAACCACCCTGGTGAGCCATGTTCTCCCAAGCATGTATAATACAGGCTCTAGGCATATACGCATAAAACGCCAGTGCTTCGTTCGGACAGGCAGCTGTGAAACGGACAAACAGGGGGAACATGAGGAATCACAGGCACTCGGACGGACACAAGCAGATTGTTATTATTAGGGCTGCAACTAACGATTATTTCCATTATCGATTCATCGGCCGATTCTTTTCTCCATCAATCGATTGGTTGGTTGTTCGGTCCATAATAAAAGGTGAAAAATGTCAATCGTGTTTCCCAAACCCCCAAGATGAAGTTTTGTTCTGTCCACACACCAAAGATATTCAGTTCACTGTCACAGAGGAGCAAAGAAAACCAGAAGATATTTACACTGAAGCTGAAACTTTTGATTGTTGTTGCTTAAAAAAAAAAAAAAAAAAATCACAACCAGATGATTCGATTAACCGATTATCAAAATAGTGAATTAATTCAGTAATCGATTAACTGTTGCAGCTCTAGTGATTATACATATTAATTCAACTAAATATCCAGCTGAATTAAGACCTGTCTTTGACTGTCGACTTAGGGTGGAATGATTAATATAATAATCAGCTGATGAAAAAAAAACGAAAAAAGAAATCGCTTAAAAAAAAGATTGTACATTTATTAACACAGCCCAAGATTACAGTGGGTTTAAACCGTCGATGTAATTTGTGTCAACCTGAACTGATTATATAACCACGTGTCAACAAAATACAAGTTAACAATGAATCTGCAATCTTGGGTTGACGTTAGTCCCACGTGCAGTTGATTGGTCATCAGAGGGCAGGTTATCACCTGCGTTAGCGTCAGGCTAACGTTAGCATGTCCTTCTGCCTCGCAGTCACCTGGCGTTGAACTGCCGTGAGCAAGGGTTTCAAAGTTGACCCAAACAACACTCCAGTGTCAGACCTTTCTCCCTTTTCCTTTTGTTAAGAGATGAATAGAGTAAGAATTATTTTGTCACATGACAGGCAAAACCGCCAAGGTTATGATCGGGTAGTTAGCTAGCGCCTAGCCATATCGTGTTTGTGATGGTAGCGGGCTAAAGTTAGCCAGCGACAGCTGTGACGCAGCCGCGAGAACTCGCCTTATTTTTACGGAACTGGTCCATGACATAGTTGTAGGCCAGCGACTTGTTGTAGCTCGGCCCCTGGATGGCTCGTAGCTCCTTCAGGATCCCCCGACAGGCTCGCAGCGGCGACGACGACAGCGTTGCCATCTCTGAACGATACTATCGGTGTTCGGGCACCCGAACGCAGGCAGGCAGGCAGGCAGGCTCAATCCAACACCACACAGTCGATCGAACCAGGCCGGACGGCGACGACCGCAAGGGGGCGACAACACGCGACACCAGTGATGCCTGATCCCGCCTGACATTTTCCTGCAACTGTTTGAAGGTAACGTGAACGTAGAAAATAATAATAATTATATATATATATATATATATATATATATATAGAGAGAGAGAGAGAGTAAGTGTATAAGTGACTGTATAGATCACCTGATGTTCTCCATCTCTCTTCAATCAATGTCGACGGTGTTTTAAGTTGCTGAACCCCATGCTGCTCTTTGAGCAAGATGATTGTCCCTCTACCCGAGCCCACAGGCGCTGAAGTGTGTGCACCCCTAATTGTGAAGATAATGTTGACTCTGGACAGTTATCACCTTGTTCTGTCTTCACCGAATCCTTGTCGTATTTTCACAGATGTCTGAAACTTTGGCGGCGGCTCGAGCCCAGACCTCTGCATGTGTGTGTGTGTGTGTGTGTGTGTGTGTCACAGAACCAGACTGATGCTGCCTTGTCTGTGGTGGGGTCCATCCTACTTCAGCCATGCGGGAGGAAAGGGAAGCTGCACTCACTGTTTCTCCGTGAGGTAATGTCCTGATGCTTTATTCAAAAATCAAAGCTGAAGTGTTCTGCCTTAAAATGTTTGGCCCCCCAGTCTTACGCTCAACGCTTGTCATTATAAATAAAACTGGCCTTGAGTTTTATTGCGACTGATCGAGACACAGTCTGATAAACAGGTCCAGAGGGGACTGTGGGGATTTGTAATAATACTTCCTTGTCAGCATCTCTCCGCCTTCCTCTGTCTCTTTCTTCCTTTTACTATAAATACCTACTTTATTATAGATACAACATGGTGCACATGCACCGAATTGTTGGCTGTCGGAATGGATTTCAAGCAACTTCTTTCTCATAGAGGAAAAATAACCCCGAAAGTGTCCCGTCATTGTTTGCATACTAAGTGGAATCAAATGATTTGAGTAACTTATGATCCATGTCATAGCAGTTAGCAGAAACTAAACTATAGTGTGGAGATGCACTGCAGTCTTTCCCTTTTAAGGATGCCTTTTACCACCTGTCTTTTTGTGCTTCGGGCTTTGATTTGGACACTTTGGAGTGGTCATCTGTCGCCATAGCAACACCGAGTTAGGCTGATGGCAAAATGCAGAGAAAAAGATCAGTTCGCCTCCCCAACGCCATGGAACGTGATCGGAAAGTCCACCGATGCTTAGTCCACTTTATTTTACACAAAGCGGCGTGTGCGTGTGTGTGTGAAGGACAAAATGTGACGGTGCTTCTACACACTGAGACGAGAAGCAGTGACAGCTCACGCTCACGTTTGACCTGTCAAGTTGAACACTGACTCATTCTCTTAGTGGATTGCAGTGGTAACATGCAGTTGGTGTGACACACTGAAAAACGGACGCATAGAATTTGTGGTCAGATGTTTGAATGACCTGAAGGCGGGTCCCATGTCATTCAACTCTCTCGGGCCAACTCTTTACTCGCTTTGTTTCCAGTTATTTGGACTTGTGTATTGATAATTGACTCTAGGGGGAGCCAGTCTCTTATCAGTTATACACACACCGGTTTGGTTCCTCGACATTTGTTGGAAGGCACCCCTCTCCTTCCCCTCCCTCTCTCTCTCTCTCTCTCTCTCTCTCTCTCTCCTCTCACACACACTCTTTCAATGAATACTAATGCAGTGAGTGGGCCCACCTCCCTTCCTCCCGTCTTTTCACAGGGATGGGCGGGAGAGGGGAGACAGAGCAATTCCAGCTCAGTATCCTTCCTCATGAGGCAGGCAGTGCTTGACTAGCAGCAGCCCCAATGCCTTTTTTTTTCTTCCTCCCACTGAGCAATATTGATGATACTGTGGGTTGCTGCTGCAACAATGTCTAACCTGTGTGAGTGGTACGTAGTACCAGTCCAGAGTTGAGACAGAGAGAGAAAAGGACATCTGTGGCTTTTGTCATCTGGATGGGAAGTCTTTTTTGGGAGGAGAGACAGAAGAAAGCAGAAGGCAGCCGGGGAAGGGGAACAACTGGCAATAGCCAATCCCCCCTTCCACATATAGACTGGAGACCACGGAGGCCACTGGAGTATTTGCTTTTATCTTTCGTTTTTTGTTCTTTTTTTTCCTCATCGCGCTGCTGGGAGGTGCTTTACCTTTTCATTTGCTTGCTCTCTCGGTCCTCTGTCTTCTCATCTATTTCGCCATTTACCTGGTCAACAATTTTTTCTATTTATGAGCCAGACAAGGAGGGAGAGAGAGGCAGAGAGACAGAGAAAAAGAGAAAGAGAAAGAGGAGGGGGATTTTTTTTGCCCCCTTTATCCTCTTTCCCCCCCTTCATTCATTCTGCCTTCCCTCTCCAGTGCTATCACTCCCAGCCCTTTCTATCCCTGTGCAGCCCACGCTCCCTCCTCCCTTCACCGCCTCCCTCCTCCTCCTCCTCCTCCTCCCCCCCACCACTCGACTTACTGTCCACCCATAACTTTGGTTACTTCTTGACTCCACCAGTGTTTTAATTTCCTTGCTTTAAAAAGAGCTTTAATCGAGACATTTAATTGGCTTGCTTGTGTTTTCTATTTATGCCTTTTTCACTTTTGTACCTTTTCCTATTTTCCCCCTTCTCTTTTTTCCTCCTACCATCCTATGCATCTTTTTTGGGCGAATCTTAAATCTAACCATAGGTAGGTCTACTTAGTGTCTGTCTCAAAGTCTTTGTTCCTTTTCTCTGTGTATGCAAGGCGTTATGTGTGGGGTACACACCTTGACTGACACACGCACACACACACACGATCACACACACTGTCCTACAATCTAGCTCCCCTCCCATCTGGCTGTCAGCTGATTGTTGCCTCATACCATGTCATCGTCACGTCACGTCTCCACTTGCATACTATCGCCCGTCTCCTGACATGTTTTTTTTTCTTTTTGTTCTCCTCAACCGAGAGCACCGCGACTCATCAAGCAAGCGCCTCCTCCAGTCGCCATCATGGAACCACATTTTGACGCCCCTGTCATTTCTATGTTGTTGCCCACAAGTCTCTTCTTTCATTAAAATGTCTTAAAATGCACCTTTATCACATGCCACCCTCCTCCTCCTTCCTCCTCACATGTCTGTTTGCTTGCTGCCATTCAGAGACATTCCAAACGCAACCCTCTGTCGAGGAAATGTACATTATTCGTAAACCGAGGGGTGTTTTAGGTTCCTTCGCTGAGTGTTAGATGAAGGTCAAACTGATCGCAGGCCTAGTTCATGAGCGTCGGTGCACTGTTGCTACAAAGTGCATCTAAGCCAACACTCATCGGTTCTGTCGAGGTGTCATCTGTTTTTATACACTCTCGCCTCTGCCGCCTCCTTTTCCTCTGCCCTCTCTCTCTCTCTCTCTCTCTCTCTCTCTCTCTCTCTCTCTCTCTCTCTCTCTCTCTCTCTCTCTCTCTCTCTCCCCCCCTCGCTCTCTGTCTTGATCCTCCTGAACTGACTCTCATTCCCGCAGACAGACACACACAAGCACTCAAAGAGAATGGACTAGGAAAAAAAAACTGGCTTCATCATCCAGAGGATTTTCCCCCTTTTTTTCCCTCCACCATAATTTTCACCTTTTCCCCCCCTCTTTATCCGCCTCAGGCTTTAATCTCTTTAATCACATCCTTCAGTATCTGTTTTTCTCCATCACTTCTGCCATTTCATCCCTTTTAATTGATCCTTCCACTTATTGATTTATTTCTTGTTCCATTTTTTTTTATCATTTGCTATCTAAAATTTTTTATTTTCATGCCTTACCACTTCACATGTCATTCTCATGCTCGCATCAGAGAGGAGTTGCAGTTTACTTAGAATTTGGTTGTTGAGATTTTACATTTGATCAGCTCGACTTCCATCTATTGAAACGAAAGAGGCAGAAATACACTAGCAAATTTGAGCATTTTAGAAAATGTTTTTTGGGAAGACTGAGCATTGACTCGGAAGTGTTAAGCTGACTGCAAAGTAACTGAATAATTTGTGTGTGCGCGTGCCTGTGTGTGAGCTACAGAGAGGCACAGCGATAGACGGATCTATAGCAAACCACACAACTCATTTCCTTGTTCATCTCATCTTTATATTTCCACTTTTTTTCCCCGAAGGAGATTTAATTCCTCTCCTCTTCATTACATGAAGATAATGGGAAGTGGGACTTTCGAGCAGCCATCACCCTGATAAAGGCACTCTGGATATAGATGTTTTTCCTGTGGAATTACCCTTTAAATCCTGGAATATATTCCAAGTGACAAAATAATTAACAATTATCCAAAAACTTTTCTAAATTCTGGACTCTTTTTCTTTTTTTCTTTTTTTTGTAATTTTTTTGTAAAGGACTGATTTTAATATTTCTTTTCCAACCATTGACTCATAATGGGATTTCACTAACACGGATTAAAGACTCAAGCAAGATCTTTGTCTATAAATTGATGTAATAACCATGATTCTTACAATTTCTCCAGCCGACATAATTGATTTAGATTTAATGTTTCTCAGTGTTGAGGGTTAAATAGGTGAGTACGGTGCTTTGAATCCATACATGCTGTTGTTGTTGCATGTTTTAGATAATTATTATATTAATGCAGATATTCACCTCAGTATTTTTGTTCATTGATGTGTTTGTAGGGTTTGGCAGAATTTAAATGGATATTGTCAGATTATCAGAGATCGGTCATTTCCTTCATTCTTCATCCCCCCCCATAAAAGCCTTTAATTTCATACATTTTATGCATGTGAAAGGAAATCACATGAAAATGCTCTGATCTTTTAATGTAGTGTCAGAGATTATACTTCACATGTTAAGACGAATCTCCATACCTCATCCTTAGCTATGCACTTAAGCCACTGTCCGCCCGATGGAGTAGCCACTTCTGCCTATCAAATCACCTGCTCAGTGCTGCTCCATGCTCTTATTTAATGCAGTGGAGTGTGTGTGTGTGTGTGTGTGTGTGTGTGTGAGAGGAATATATATGTAGATCAATAAAGCAATCTACATGAAGAGACACACTACATTGCCCCTTTCTCAGTGTAATCATTCTTATCTGCTGTTTTTCCAGAGACTCAAAATACTTTGCAGTGGGAGACTGACTGACAACACTCTCCTCGTGGAGGGTGTTGGAATGAAATTTGTGTGTGTGTGTGTGTGTGTCTGCAGTAAGATTCACATTAACACCTACTCTCTCTCTCTCTCTCTTACACACATACACATACACACAGACACTTTGTCCATCTGTACATCATAGGTGCAGCAGCGATTGAGCCCTTTCCTCTGATTAACTTTCTTATCATTTGGCTGACAGCCGTTTGAATTCATACAGTGCGTGTCTGTGTGTGTGTGCGCACGGTGTGCCGTCAAGGTTACGGCTCCATACCTGCGAAGTCCACCTGGGACCTGGTCCCATAACCCAGGGCCATTACCCAATGTGCTCGGTGCTCTTGGCACACATGTGACCCCTATAGTCTTTCTACAGATGGGCACTTAAACCCAGGTAGTCTGTCAGAGCTGTCACAGCTGCCACACTGCAAAATGGACGTCTGGGGTGCGAACTACCTCTGTTGTCTTTTTTCCTCTAATGATCACAGAAATAGTACGTCAGTTGTCACAGATAGGTGAAACGCGCGTGTTATTGTCTTGACAATGTAGCGGACGGAGGCGGTGGCAAAATGGACAATGACGTGAGCATGTCCCACTTGGCTGCAAAACTGCAGTTGATAAAGCTGATTTGACTCGTGCTATACAGAGGACACTGGGGGTGTTTTCACCAGTCCTCTCCAGCGCAGCTGGGTGGAAAAGTGAGAAATCACTGTGCAAATGAACGGTTTGCAAGACGGATGCAGCTGAGCATAACTTCCATACAAAACCAGAGGAGATTTGCTGGCGATCATATTGGGAAAAATAGCTCTTTTTTTTTTTTTTTGCTGGGTTGCATTTGTGATGCTGAGAAAATATATACATTTTATAGCTTTTTTCCAAAATGGAGTCACCTTGGAAAGCAGAATCATATTTCATGTGTCGCTAAATGTGTGGCTGCCAAATGTGACAATGCAGATAATGTATTGTTCGGTTGGCTCTTAAGTGTAATGCTAAATTGAAAATGTCCCTTTAATCTACATCGATAATGTTTCTGTATACATTTCCACCGAATATTATTGAACAATAAATCAGCTCCAGGACATTTTGCAAGCACCCTGTCAATGCCAGATGCTTGCGTGAAAAGTCTGGGGGGAAAAAAAGACTTTAAATGGAGCTCAAGAAATTTCTGAGGTGTTGTGCTGTCGCCGTTGACAAACAGGAGCAGGAGCTGAGGAGATTCACAATCCACCACTTCTTCCTACCAATTCTCTTTCCGTCTCCCTCTCTCGCCATGTGCTACCTAATGAGACAACAATACAACCCTTGTGTCTGGCTCTGAGCACTGCATCTGCATTAATGAAACCAGTAATAACACTATTGGGTGTTTTATCTCCTGCCAAACCCCCCCCCCCCACCCCCCACCCGTGCCCGTCTTGGCATTGCCGTGTTTCGGTGTGTTTATCAGAAGTCAAACCCGCAATTGATTTTAGCTCATGAAAATCCACAGTGTGGTACGAGTTAATGCTTAACGCCTCACGTTCACATTATGTGTAATGCCGCGCGACGACCACGTCCATCATTTTGTTAAATTAGTGCACGCAGTCTGCGGAGCTCCATCTAAAAAGCTCGTAATATTCTGCAGAGTGTGTGTGTGTGTATGGTTGTCTGAGTCCGAATCCTGTTCAGCCATTAGAGCGTGAGCTGGGAAGCCTATGTGGGGCGACTTAAAAAGTACATCTCAATTTTATTGGCAGCATATTCACTTCACTTCAAGCAGGCAGAATATGGGTCATGATCTGATATAAAAAGGCTATTCAATAATTCATCGGCGCTGATTAAGAGGACTTGTATCGATGCAGACACTGTCCGCAAGAGGAGAGGGGAGTGCACGGTGTGCGAAGGAAAGCATAATTTAGGCACCTTTTGTGGGATTAGTGGGAGCTAAGGAACAAGCTAGGAGAGCCCGGGCGTTTTCAAGCGAGCGGCGTCGGCCTACTCTGATGTTCTAATCGACTGTGCGCTCTGCCCTTCTGTTTCACGTGTTGACTGTGAAGTGGCGGGTGTACATGTGACATGTGACAAGTGTGTTTGTCTGTCATCATGTGTTGCTGTGTGTGTGTGTACATCTTGTGTGAGGCCCATCAATCTATTAAATATGAAAAGTACAATCTGTTACCCCGCAGAGACTGGTTTATTATTCATCAACATTGAATAATTTCAATTTAATCATTTATTTACCTAAAGTGTGGCCCGCTCTCTCCCCTTCGATTTAGACTCTCATATGGACTCGTGGGGGGGGGGGTACGTTTTCATGATATATAACTTATGTTTAATCAGTGTTAATAGAAGCTATTTATTTGACTTGTTGGGGGATGGAGGCAGAAACATTTTAGCACGACAGTACATTTGGGAAAAGTGTGTCTTTCATTATATCGGGCTGGATTATTTTCTTTATCCGAGCACAAAGACACATGCACACTCACAGTTTACTAAAAAGAGTTGTGCGATTGATTTAATCAGATTAAGGAGTGGTCACATTGTCTTTTTATGGAACAGAAGTAGCTTTGGATGATAACCAACTATAAGGAGAGTGGTATATTATGGATAACCAGTTTGTGCATTTTAGATTTCCCCTCATTTGATCTTATTTTATTAATTCTAAGGGAAGCGTGTCATAGGTTGCACACTGTGCCAAGGCAGAGTATGCTCTTATTAGAGTCTAACGGCCTGTGACCTGCCTCTAACCCTCTGTCCTCCCTCTTCCCTTTACAACAACAGACTGGCAGACGTCAGAAAAACAAGCGACGCCAAACGTCTCTTCGGAGGAACAGAAGTGAAGCTGCTCTTGTGGAGCACAATTACCTCGAAATTGCTGCTTTACCCTCCTGACCCTTCAAGGATTTTACCTAAAACTGCTGTGAGTCCACCCCCCCCCCCCCCCTTTCAAATAGCCCTCCCCGTTCACAATCAACACTGAAAGGATTATGATGTGGAAGAGAGATACATGCTTGGCAACGTCGCCTCATTTTTTAATCTCACCACTCCATTCATGAGCGTCTGCATTTGCCTCAGCAAATCCCACACACATAATGAGGTGGTGAGAGAGTAATTCAATTAATCGCAAAGCCTAAAACACATTTGTTTGATGGAGTGTGGCCGGTTAGAGCAAACAAACCTGCTGGTGGAGTGACACCTGTAAATGATAAAGGAATAGTTTACTTCCATGACCAATTTATTCCGCTTTTTGGAGTTAATTAAACTCATCTTTCTATTCATTGGCTAATGATGTTGACAGGTGGTATCATTCCAGGTGGTTAGTCTCGTCTGCTTGCAGAAACAAAACGCCTCTAAATTTGTGAGTGAGGAATATGTGGACAAGGGATTCTAGTGGCTTTTATATTTTTTCAATTTAAAGCCATGCTTTATTATAATAGCAGTGTGAGAGGAAATAATCATAACCCCCAGGGACAAGCTAAATGCACAATAACCAACACCAACATATTTATAGTTAGTAAAAAAAAACTAGAAATGTACGTTTTCTAAAGATATAGTAGCTCCTAACAATCGATAATCATATTGTCTTTTCTCTCGTCGATTTTAGTTCAGCCTCCCTCAGTCTGAGGCTATGAGAGGGAGAGAGGAGTCCCAGGCCGCAACACCATGCTACTTCTGAGACGCTGGGATGAGTCTTTGGCTGGCAAAACACAAGGTAAGACAACACTGACGCACGAGGCCTCACTGCGGCCCGAGCTGTTCTTAGTTTTCTCTCGTCCCCCAAAGAGAGCCGCCGAAAAACAACCTGCCTTATCTCACCTGTGTTTGTGCGTCCGCTTTTCGCTAAGCAGGCAGCCTCTTTTCGAACGCTCAGTGATGGATGGTCTAAAACTTCTGGAGGCTCTTCTGCTTTGTATCTCACGCCGGGCCTTGCTCGGGGGTCAGGATAATGGTTCAAGGTGGAGCCCACAGACGAACAGTTTAATCCTTTTTTTTTCTTTTTTTAGCGCAGTGTGCACTTTGATCAATGGCATGCGTCAGTGCGCAGACGTTCAACATGACCCAGTCCCTATCGACTATCGGCTTCATTTGCATGGCTCTACGAGCATTGATCAGGCAATTAAAGGATTTGTTGAATGAGATTTTTTGAGGCAGAAGTGTGTGTGACCATGTGGACGTGCTTGTTTGTGTCAGCCGCTCATCAGCTGTGTGTGTGTGTGTGTGTGTGTGTGTGTGTGTGTGTGTGTGTGTGTGTGTGTGTGTGTGTGTGTGTGTGTGTGTGTGTGTGTGTGTGTGTGTGTGTGTGTGTGTGTGTGTGTGTGTGTGTGTGTGTGTGTGTGTGTGTGTGTGTGTGTGTGAGAATTAAACAGACAGTATGGTTTGTGTGATAGGATAAAAGACGACATCATTCTCTCTCTCTGTCCATGGACCAAATAACACAGAGCAAATGTATTTGCCGCAAGGGCCCATGCAAAACCATTATCATCGTTTCCTTATACATTTGTCTCCTCAAACCTTTGTTTAAAAAAAAAAAATGTTCATAAGTTGTTCGCAACCTTTTTTTTTTGAACACCTCTCTTCCTCTGCCCCTCCCCTCTCTTCCTCTCCCGCCCTCCTTCTCTTTTCACGCACTATTAATCAGCCGTGACGCTTAAGAGACTCAACCTCAGTATAGAGGAGCAAGAGTGAGAAACTGACATTTTTTTGGGGGGGATAGGTGACGGTGGTTGTTGGGTGCGGTGGACTGTGTGCACAGTGTGTGAGCACACTACAAATGCTGCCATTATACAGCTACTCGGAAGTGAAGGGTTTCTGTCGTTAGCTGAAAGTCACACAGCCGCCTCAGCTAACGCTGACGCTGCACTTTCACCTACTACTACGTCATACAGCATTCCATCAATCAGCAGTGACGCATTCATACAGTTACCGATTGTTCGTCTTTTCGGTTCCCTATTAATTTCAGCAAGTTTCTAGCCATTACGTGAACTGTTTAGAAAATGCAACTGGCTGGAATAATAGTTAAAATGAGCATGCATTGGAATGATAATGTCTCATGAGTTTTTTTTTTTAAAGCTTTATCTCCAACCCCTGTGTAACAGACCTACAGTAAATGTGATTTTGGGTGCTCATTATATCACCAGCGCTCAGCGCCATTAATTAAGTGCAACGCGGCTTTTCATTCAAATCCAATTAACAACAGACCTTTATTTCAACTCTGCGTCATCACTCATGCTCAATTCACCAAACTGGGAGAGTGTGTGTTTTGAAGTCACAATATTTGACGTGTGAAATACACATTTTAGGATCACCTCTCTCCTGCCTGCCAACATAATTAACGGCAGATTTCTGTATTGAAGCATAACGGTGAGGAAAATGGGCACTTCTTGTGTATATACTGTGTATCTTCTTCCAGCAGTTTTTTTTTTTTTTAAATCAGGTGCTGCATTCGTCTGCTAAATAGGCCAGAATTCTTATCAGCTTACTTTGGGAGAATATTCATAATTTACATTATTCCTCTTTTATTTATATACATTTTTTTTTAACTGAAGTCGAAGGAAGTTTTTTCCCCGTTGACTGTGTCTTCCTAAATTAGAGCACATTCGAACGTCGGGGAGTTAGGAGCCTCTCGATGCAGAAAAGGAGAGAAGAAATAAGGGAAGGAGGTAAATAGTTGTAGTGTTTTGCTCGTTGTTT
Source organism: Scophthalmus maximus (assembly GCF_022379125.1). Lineage (NCBI taxonomy): Eukaryota > Metazoa > Chordata > Actinopteri > Pleuronectiformes > Scophthalmidae > Scophthalmus > Scophthalmus maximus. Next base: position 6,158,968 of record NC_061531.1, on the reverse strand, counting down.
CTGGGGACGTGGAGTAGAGGATGGGAAGAATGCAGCAGTGTGTTTTTCTCAGGAAGACAATGACTTCTGATGTGCTGGTGCTGTCCATTCAGTTTTGTCGCCCTATGCAAAACTACACTGCAGAGTGTGGGCATATCTCATTAATTTAATAACTTTGTTTTATTTAAAGAAACTTTCTAGGCACGGCAAATTCACCCCGGCACGTTCCCTTTGTAATGAATTCCTATCACACTGTTCATACCAGGCACCACTGATGTTCAATTATCATATAATTGAATAAACACGTGCGATACGGCAGCACAGTCATACGAGGTGATGCAAGTCACCGGCGTGATCTATCGCGGAGTTAATGCTATCAGTTGATATTAATTGAGTCTGGGCCGCGGGATCACGTGTTCCGGCTTGACCTGAAAACACGGCCGACATCAGTGTGGTGGCATTGATTGGGTTCGCAAAACAGCAGATCAATACAACTTCACTCATCCTTGTCTCCTGCAGCACAGCAAGTAACATAAGTCACCTGGAAAACGGCCCCGCAGATCCGATCATTAGCTGAGCGTTGCACTTCCAACATTTGCTTTGGTGGCATCTGTTCTTTCCTGGCACGTCCTCCAATTCTGCTGCGAGGAGGTTCCAGGTGCCGTCAGTGTTTGTTCTCCAGTTGTTGGAGAGCGCTAAAGCCGACACAACGAGGCGATGAACAGCAATTTTAATGGACAACTATTTTTGAAAGGATTTTTTGTGATGGAATAATGTTAACATCTACTGGGTTCAGCAGAACTATTTTTAAGCCCGACACTGTGTCTCCCCTCAGACAAAACTGACATAATGCCCTCTCCACCTTCCTGCTCATCAACAGGATGTCATGTACTGTTGCCATAGATCCTGGAACCCTGCTGACCCCTATTAGCAGTTCCTGTTTACAGAGTACCCATTGATGTAAAGGCAACCGTCACTAAGTTAATTTGATACAGAAGAAAACTTAAATAAGTGAGGATTCTCGGGCACGTTGGGAAATATAATAACATTAATTTCCTACGATTTCTAAGGGGCTTTGTTGACATTCAATCACGTGGATATTAGACATCAGAGATATCTTCAAGTATAAGACACACTGATTCAAAAATAATGTTTATGTCTAGAGATTTTATTGAGTCATAACTCCCAGGAGGATTGCAGTTTTTGATGCAGATTGCAAGTCAAATCAGAGTTTAGTTTTTCCTAGAAAATCCGAACGTACCTGTCTCTCTCTCATCTCACGTGGTATGTTTGCTTCACTTCTTTTCCTCCACGCCTGCCCTGACCGTCAAACCAATAATGGAAAAATAATAATAAATAGTAACTATAAAATACACTCATGTACCGTTTGTTTCGCATATCTGCACAAATACTCGACTCTGAACGTGCACAGGTACGTGAGCAGTTGCGTTGAAGGGCAGCCCCGCGCTCCACTTCAGCTGACTTGTTGTTTTTCCGGGCCTCATCGGAAGGCTGTGTTGTTGAAGTGGATGAATGATTTGTTTTAGTGCGTTTATGCTACAGGTCAGCATCTTTGGGCTGCCCACGATCGACTGGAAACACTCGCGCTCATGCCTGTAGGACGAACTAATGCAGAGTGTCACAGGGTTTTACTGTGCGGTCGAGAGAACGGCTGGTTGCAGCCGAATGATGAGATGAACACATTTCAATTTGCACATTTGTTCTTTGTTTACGCTTTAATCGTACAGTTGGATTGTGTGTTGTTCAGCAGTGGTTCAGCCTGTACACAGGTTTTACACAAGTCCGTACAACAGAGCAACTTGGTGTTGTCATCCTTGATTTAAGGGCAGCTCCTCAGATCCAGCCTCGGAAAAAAAAAACATTTGAGTCATAGTACATGATTAATTCCCTACCCACAGAATTTGATTAATGTCTTCTTGTATAGAAGCTGCAACTGAGTAATGCTACTTAAACTTATTTTGGTTCATCTCCGCTCTACTAAGCTACATTTTTCTTTCCCATTATGAAAGCGGTGCTGGACAATAAATCAGTCTATACCATAAAAGGGATTGCTCTCCCTGACACCAGGAGTGAGCTACGCCCCCCTGCTATGAGATTGGATGGCGGTGCATCATCAGTTGAGCCACGCACGCACGCACGCACACACCCACGCACGCACACACACACGCAAAATCTCTAAAAGTCTGTTTGTGATGTTGCAAAGATGAAATGGTCAAGCATGGGCAGTGACCCTCGACCATCCCCTGAGTGCGCTCTCTTCTGCGAGCAGAGCTGGAGATAAACCGGACACGAGGCGTTGTCTCCTGGCCCCCGCGTCTGTTGAAATGTCATTGCTAATGCTCACTTCGCTTCAGTGGCCCCAGCAGAGCGGAGCAAACTCCACAGCTTGCTCTGCCCTGCCTGCCGTCTTGCAGGCTCCCGGCCTCTGTCCTGTCCCGAAGCTTTCTCCAGCCTTTTCCCGTGACTCTTGTTTGCCAGTAGATAATATTAAAAGTTATTGATTGGGGTGTGTTAAGGAAAAAATGCCCAGGGGGAGTTTAGCAGAAGCACTCCCAACAGGGAGCTGATGTCTCCCTGAGGGACCTCATTCGTGTACTGTCAGGATCTGTGATATGTGGCAGCTCGGCTGCAGAGAGAGACGGAAGCGGAGAACGGAGTGGAGGGTGGGGGTCAGTCCGTCTTGTATAGAACAGAAAGATGGTGTAAAACAGACAAAAGGGAGAGAAGGAAGAATGCGATATGAGCTATTGTAAGGCACACTAAACATAATAGGTTTGTCAAAGTCTGACTGATTAAACTCGCCACTCGAAAGACGATGCAGCTCTCACGCAGCCATTTAACCTCTTCTGTGTGTTTAGTCGATTGCTCCTGTTTGCATCTCACATTGATTTCTGAAAGCCAGAGCCCGAGTCTCAGAACTACTGGAAATTATGTTAGTGCCGATGTAAGATCGTTCATTTGTGAAAACCCCTGACAAACAGTTCTTTTCGCGAGGGAATTCAAACTCATGGATTATTTACCCATCAATTTCCAGACAGTGTCATTGGTATCACTGCCTGTCATCATGAAAATGATTGATTGTTTTTTTTGGGACCTCCGAATCTCTTCTTTGGGCAGTTGTCTGTTTGTGGCCACATTGCGACGCTGCGTCAGTAGTTTTCTCCAGATTAAAAGACAAAACTGAATAAAACACTGCATTGTTTCCAAGTAGTGGCATGACTATGACATGTCAAATGATGTAACATATTTGCCACAGATTGGATATGGAATTTTATAATCTTGGGTTATATTGGCATCTTGTGCCTTTTTTAAGTCAAATTGCTCTTTCGTTGCAGCTAATTTAGTTGTAGCTAAAACGACACTGACAGCAGTGAGAGCATAGAGGTATAATTCAAATTTTCACTTTGTTACATTGTTGACACTTTACAAATCTGCTCTCCTGTCAGAATATAGAATACCTTGACCTGAATCACTGTTTTTGAAACAGTCTTTTTCCACCCAATGATTTGAAACATCTTTGTTATGCAACGTTTAAAGATCCACGCACAATTCACTTACCATGAGCAGGGAGACGTGGTGCGGGTGCAACAAGGGACAGAGTGAGCGATGACACGGGCACGAGAGACGGGTGTTGCCATTGCGTACAATAATATATTTGGAGGGGTGAGTCTGGGGGTGTAAGTGAGCGAGGGCATGTGTGGCAGTGATGGGGTGGGGTGTAAATAACAGCAGCACAAGAGGAGGACCGGGTGTTAAATTAAACCTCAGCCCAAGAATGTGCCACCTCGAAAGATGAGACCGTAACAACACACTCACAGAGCCAGAAACTGATAGCACCCTCATGTGTCAGTGTGTGTGTGGGTGTGTGTGAGAGATTGGGTGGGTGATCGAACGCATTTGGAAGCATCTTGAAACAATTTGATTTGGGATTTCATTGAATGTTCCCATACATACATAACACATTTAACTTACAATGTCAAACATTGTATGTCTTCCCTGACTGGACAGAGAGATAACAAACATACAGCAGGTGACCGGAGACAGACCCCGGAAATATTGCAAATACATCATATGGATGTCGACTCCACCGAGTCACCGAGATGCTCCATAAAACAAAATCACAAGTGTCACCGGAGGGTACAGAGGCAATTGGACTTAAAATGAAGCGTCCCAGGACAGTTGGTGTGTAGGATGTCTATCTACAGTCCATATCAATGCTTCAGAACTGAGCATTTCACAGAAGATTCCAGCCCTGTCGGATCTTTTGGTCGTAGATGTTAATTGTGGTTGCAAATATGGTCAGAATAAAGGTATTTGGCTTGTGTGTCGCCAAAAGGCGACACACAACGAGGAGTGAAAAGAACAAGCTCATCATTCTTTCTTATAAATGAAAACTAGGCGAGGACTCCTTAAAGAAAAGCAGTCACACGAGAATTCAAAGCACACAAACGTCTTTTGTTGAGTTTCAAGTGTATTTGTGACATTTTTCCGCAGTGAATAAGCCTCTTAACATGTAGAAAAAAAGGGTTGATGATGTGTGCGTCTGGACATTAATGGCAGATGAAGTCTCAGCCCCCCCCCCTTACTTGTTAAAGGCAAACTCCGTTTGACACCATGATCATAATATATTTCATTTTAAGTCCACTGGAATTATCATATCTGTCATGACAAAATTGCCTTCTGACATTAACTGTAGCTGCTGCCCAAGCATCTGATATCTATTATGAAGTGGAGAAACCCTCAGGGTGACATAAGATACTGTCTCCTCCGTTTGCAGAATGGAGCGTTAGTTCTCATCTTCGCACTGCGTTCTCCTCTTAGCGTGTGTGCGTGCGTGCGTGCGTGGTCACTTCTGTCATGATTGCAAGTGAGCCAGACCACAAAAAAATCAATCAGCCAGAGTGACACAGAATGGGAGCGCACAGACGGAAGCAAACACACATGGACACGCAAACACACACACGCACACGCACACACGCACACGCAGAGTGAAGTCCTAGAACACTGCAGTGAGCCATTGAAAGTAAATCGCAAAGCACAAGTAGAAGTAGAGTCACGCTGTGCTTTTCAGTTTTCAATTCAATGCAGAACGAACTTTTACTTTCCACTTTTCTCACTCCTGTTATCTCCCCCCTCCCCCCGTTTCCATCCCACCTGTTTCCTTTCTATCCTGTTCCTCTCTCTCACTTTGCTCTCTGCATCATCTGTTCTCATCTAACGCTCCATCTCTCCCTCATCCTCTCATTTCTCTCATGCTCTCTCTGCTTTTATCTCTCTCTCACTCACTCACTCACACACACAGATTTTTTTTTAAATTAAAACTTCTCTGTATCAAGGGATTCTGTTATGGTGATGATTTAAATGGAGGGGCTGACATAAGCTTAACATTACTGTCAGACCAACGCAAATTCCATCAGCCCTGGTTAAATTTGCAGCGCTGGCCATTTTCCAAAAGGCTTTTTATTCTACAGCCAAAATCTATTCCACTACCTATCCATCTTTATTTTCCGCACTCATATTCCCATATGCTGGTTTTTTTTTTTCATTCTATAGTGTATCAGGTCAGATGGCTGCATCGTGAAGCATAACTGCTCACTCCAGTACCGACCGGACAGTCTGACTCATACTGGATATTTTAGGCTGATACTGATATAATAGATATTTGAGAGCTGATGCATGTAGTGGAGTAAAAAATATTTCTTCCTTAACAACAGAGTGAGTATGTGACCTAAATAAACAAATAAACGTCATCTTCCGTTAGACAAACTATCCTATGTAAAGGTGACGCTATTTCTAAATGACCTCGAACATGTGTTTGGGATTTCTTCGCTGCAATTTGATCTCACATATTAGCCTCATATTGTATAACGTGTATATAACATATGTTATATGTTGATATGTTGGTCTGGATTGTAGTTGACAGACCTGCACATATGCTTGTCATGCACACACACATACCGACACACTCGCACTAGAGTTATATGCCCCCAGTGCCAACCACCTTGCTGTGAGAAACGAGACACTTCCCCTTCGTACCCCTCCCTGCCCTCCTCTCCCTGGCCCGCCTCCTCCGTGGTGGACTCACTCTCCCTGGTGTATGGGGGCCTGTGGTGGTCGGGTATTCATAAATCAAGATGTTACCACCGGCGCTATAAGGCTACTTTTTAATTAAAACTGTGAATCAGTCTGCCGCGGTTATGAATTGTTCTCTGCTGCCACTGAATAAAATATACAGGGCTCACTCCTTCTCCCCCTCTGACTCTCTCTGCCCCCCCCCCCCCCCCCCCCCCCCTCGTGTTACTCGCTGCTCAATTTTGTAGAAGAACGTCCACAGCAGGCCTTTGCCATGCACAGATACTAACGGCTGACAGACTAGTTGTGTAGCTTAGCGGTTGCATGAATACAATAACTCTAGACAGAGGGTCTGGCGCCACTGGGGTCAACACCATTATATCACACAAAACAGCCGCGAGGACAGAAACACACCGGGAACGCTGCGAGGCCAGCGGGCCCTGTTCACCACACACTACCACTCGGGAAATCGTGTCACAGCAAGTGGAATATGTTGATCGTATCAAAAAAGAGGAGAGTGAGAGGCGAGGGCTTTTGTCCGATGGTCACGTTGGATGAGTGGCGAATGCATCTGAGACAAACAATGAACATGGCTCCTGTTTTTGTGCCACTCAAGAAGAGCAGCTCCGGCAAGAGCAGGAGCAGCTCAGCTTTTCTGCGTTTTACTGTCACAGGACAAGGACTATAACAACGGCTTCTCAAATACTGTCAAATGAAATAAATAAAACAATAATCTATGAATATATTCATATGCAAAAGGATGAGTCTTAAAAGCTCCGCGCAGGAAGTACCACCAGGTTTAAGCTTAACAACATGTCTCCTTCAAGGGGCCCTATTGCTAATTCATGACCTTTGCGTGTCTTGCAAGCACAACTGACACCGTCCTGGAGGAGATAGTGAAATGAGCCAGGCCCCAACGGAGCAGAAATTAGCCCAATGGAGCGCGGCAGCGGCGTAGATAGAACAGAGCACGGGGCTGTCGCCGTAGCTCTGCCGCCTCCGCCTCCCTTTGCATTACATCAGCACGCGGGTGCAAGGAGGTAAGGGCTAACTGGAATTCAATCTTACAGCTTTGCACAAACAAACTCATGAATGATAATGGGTCGCTAATTGAAGGTACTGGAGCGATTCACTCTGAAGACCGTGGCGCCGCAAATGGAGTCCTCCTGGTTGCCATGGCAACTGGCGCAGAGAGGCTCCGGAGGTCTCCTGACCTGAGTTGCAGTCGGATAATTTTTTACAAGCGTTCCCGGTAATCAGTGCCGCCATTTGCATCCATGAATAATTTTAAGTAAACTATTCGCACTCGGTGCGTCAGTGATTTAAAAGTTAGTTCAAGTCGAGAAGGGGGGGTTGTCTATTAGTCTGCATTTCACGTACAAATACTCGGATTACTTTATTTGCTATCCAAGTGAAGCAAGTTAATTTAGGTGTTGATGCAATTTAATAATTTTGTTTAATTTACTGTATTTTAGATCATAGATCCATATTGGCACAATTAAACATTTGTTTTTTATAATGAAAAATGTATTATCTGAAAATTTGGTTTGTACATGCTGGATATGACACTCTCTGCTGTATATTGGCTGGTATTTGAGACGGTCTCTGCCTGTTTTTATGTTTCCCCTATAGTTTATCTGTATCGCCAATCACTATTGATTTGAGCTAAACTATATCTCACCACTGATGAGCATATAAAAGTGATATGACCCGGGAAATATTTAAAGCAGTCCCTGTTTGACCTGCAGATGTTTCCACGAGCAAACACACTCCAATCTCCAGCAGCTTCAAGGTTGTTAACGTGTAGCTGACCACTGGCACTGACCTGGTCATGGATGGGAGCATTTCTTTACTCATAGCTTTTACAAGCTGCTTTCATCCAGGCAACTGTATATTATCAGCTCACAGAGAACATACTATCAGGCTTCACAGACTCATTTCATCTGTACTGTTTCTGCAGTAGACTTCCTGTCATACTTCCCTAAAAAAAAGCTGTTTTTAGCTTTGTGGAGACCAGTTCTACCCACAATGCTTAAGTGTTCACCTGTGGCAGGGTTTTGTTCCCATCTGCTCCTGTTCCTGCAGGATATCTGCTGGTGAGCTGGCCACCGAGACTTGTCTCTTCGTGTTTCTTAGTGGCTGCCGCCTTTTGAACTGGCAAATCTGCCCGTTTAGTCCGCGTCCGTACGTAGCGCTGCTGTTCTCCTCTGGGGTGCGCGTCTCTCTCAGGCTGAGCGTTTGGTGGGATTAAATCAGGAGGACATCCGTTGGAGAGATGCTCTTAGATGTCATTATCCCCGTGGGGAGTCTCATCATCATCCTGTAGTGGAGAGAGGCTCGGCACAGCAGCCCCAGAAGGACTGCAAGAAAGACAGCCATGACAGTCTAACCTCTGCAAGAAAATTGTGATGATCATGCCAAAAACAGCGTCCAATCATAGCAAGTCCCATGCAAAAATACCTGGAGTTAATTGAAATGTCTAAAATTAGCAACAGAATTGATAGCTGAAAATGAAAGTCATCAGTCAATATTCTGGCTCAGGGGAGAGTGAGGAGAGTAGCTTTCCTGCAGTGCGTTAGCTGAGGTGCTGTGGATTAGAGAGGTCTGTACAAGTTTATGGACGCTTGATTTTTATTTAACCTTCTTCTTCTTATTACTTGTGAACTCTGAAATCAGAGGATTTACAGAATTTTGCAAGGACAGTTATTGCTTACAAAATAATCATGAAGAAATATGATTAGGTGTAAAAACTCCTTAAAATGAATGGAATGTTTTTAGTTTTTCTGTACACAAGACTTTTCTTCTTTGTCCTCTTTCCCTTTGCAGCGTTGGTGATGTGTGCATTGTGCTGGCAGACACGGCAGACACAGTGCGGTAGCGGATTAGGCCATGTTCTTGCTTAAGCATATTTCAAGGATTGGGTTTTGATTTATCCAAGCATGCCCATGAGATGCTGATTTCCACTTGAAGAGGCAGATTTTGAGCGAGCAGCAACCACACTGTATTTCAGTATCTTCTTCATTTAAGAAACTGATCCTGCACCACATCCACTTGAGATTATTCTCCTCCCACAATGGAGTGGTGCAGATACCTTTTCTACAGTATGTTGTTTCTCGCTAACACTCACACACACGCACGCACGCACGCGTGCACTCAAGCCCCACACGGAAAAACAAAACAAAACAAAAAAAAAACTCTTGCACACCTACTAATCCAAAAAGGCAGAATTCTGGTGCCAAAAATAACAGCTTGGAATGAGATGGATGGAGGAGGACAGATTATTGCTGCTCTAATCTGTGAAGAGCTGACAATAAAACACATTTGAAGTGATTACAGGGCTGTTATTGGCACGAGGGGGGGAGGTGGTCACTCTTCCTATCCCAAGCTTTACCTTTCGGCAGACCGTGCAGTCTGCTACATAACTGCACACATCTAAACACTCCTGTCTTTCACAGTGACTCATGGACCGAAGCACTAATGCTGATGAAAGGCGGCTGAGGAGAGACAGCCAGTAGACAAAATGGGGCAGAAGGAAAGTAAGAGAACAGAATGAAAAGTGAGGATGGAGGTGAAAAAGAAGAACAGAGCCGAGAGAGGGATTTCAGTGCAGAAGTCACAAATCCCGGAGAAGATTAAGCATCTGTTCTGCAAGGGGGAGTAGGTGTAAATAGGAACGTGTCCCCTGGAGAGATCCTGGAGACCAAGTGCTTATCTCCTTGAGTGTTGTCAAAACACATTTGTCAGTCTGAAGTGTCTCTGTGTCTATAGGAGACTTGATACGCAGGAGTAAACAGCTGATGGCAGATCGATGCAAAACACGGACACAGAGACACCACCCGGACAGACACACACACACACCAACTGAGACAGTTTTTAGTCTGGATGAACAAGCTGATCGTGCATTATCCCCATGTCTGACTCTGCGCTGCAGGACAAGCACATCATCAAACAGCTGCAGGCGGGTTTACCTTCTCAACAGCTGCCACATCTCAGGAAGCAATGAGAAAACGCTTCACATTGCAACTCCACCAGCCCTGTAAATTAGCCAAGTGAGTTTGGGGCTGTGTGAGGGTATATATATATGTATATGTGTCATATATGTTTGAAAGCTAAAGGACACCCAGTTTTTCTCCTCCACTTCCAAACAAAGTTGTTCCAGCAGTGAAAGCATCCCTGCAGTGATTTAATCAACAATCGGTTGACCAGTGAACACTTGGTTCACTCCAGGTGACCAGGCACAGTCACTCTTGCATTAGATGATTCAGCCAGGCTGACATATTTGGGAAACCTTTGATAAATCACTGATACACAACAGTAGAGAGTAGTGTATTGTAACATTATCAGGCCCCACACAGTAAGTTCAGAAGATAGTGTTGTTGGTGTGGGCTGTAGCTTTAAAGCCATGTAGGCCTGTGTTTAAACAGGCCTTTAACACATGTTCTGTGTTGAGCATTGACGTTATTTCTGCCCTCCTTTGACCTTCTGGCCCACTGCATGCTCACTCAATTGCAAATATGGGAATTCAAATCAATTGCATCAGTTGACATTGACATTCATCCCGTCCCTGGGAACGTCGCTGTACGAATTTAAATTTTGGGGTCACAACGTAGCGTATTATGTTTTATGCAACACAGTCTGTTATTCCTTTGCGTGACTCTCACAAATATCATTCCAATCAGCTTCAAATTTATCCGCGGCCGAACCCTTGTCCCTTGATGGCAGAAACATTTCTGGAGATTTGTAACCTGTTTTGTATTTGTCATACAATATATTTGTTGTCCCTCAATAATTGTCCTTTTTAAAAATTAGACACTTTGTAGAAAGAAAACTATTTAAAATTACATTACATAAGCCTGAAGTGCGTTTTTTTTCTGCTGCCAGGCTGAATTGGAAGATAAAGTTTAGACCTGTGGATGATATTGTTGAATGTTTGACCAGGACTCTGACAGAGATTCACTTTTAAAATCAACATGCAACCTGACGAGGGCAATGTGGCTTAACGTGAGGTGGGCATGTTGTCTCTGTGGTTGTTACGTGATGACGGAGGGAGCTAAGTTTGCTCACAAGGGAGTACGACTTCCTGTTCATCATGGATGCAGCAAGCCTGAAGCAGAAGCAATGAGGAGCACGCACGCACGCACGCACGGACTCTCATCTTATAAATAAAGTGGGGAATGTGCGCAGGGGCGTAATCATAGACCTTGTGCAAAAGAAGTTGACTCGCCCCTTGTCCCTTTCCTTCTGCCATAATTATTCCATATATAACAAACATCTGTGTGTCAAATTATCCGTAGGCACATATTCATTTTCTCATCAACCAGAACAACTTACAATAAATGTCTTCTGTCCTGTGTCTAGGAGGGACATTTCTGCTTTGCTCTGCTCTATTGCTTTCAGCTTTAAATCAGAGCCAATTTTAAACTGTAAAAAGGAGAAACGACTTCACAAATTATTTTAAAATAGAGACTGGAAGGCAACAACTAGTGTTGTAGCTCAGGCCCTGTGTGATGAGCCGCCCTCGCTCGCTGCTGTGTGGTCAAAGAGTTTGTCCCTGTAATGTTTTCTTTCATCACCTGTCAGCAGTTGTTGTGGGCCAGGGCAACATGCCACCAGTGGGTTTAGTCTGGAATCAGGAAGAAAAGCACAAAGCCAAACAATTTAACAGCATCTTTCTTCATGAGAACACCGGAAGCTACAGATGAGGTATCTCTTTGCTGTCCGTTCATTTCTTATCATGAAATCACAAGCCACCACCGACAAAAGAATTATACTCATAAGCAGCCTCAAGTGTGGGTTTGATGTAACGGGCAATTTTTCAAGCTCCTGGTATTTCTTCTTCCGCTGTGAGCCTCGCGTTTCATGACATTCTCATTTCAATTAAAAGGAAAAATGAAGCCACTGCAGCACGCCTGACTTAGCGGGTTAAGATAATGTACATGCACCACAGACGGTTTGAAGTCAACCAGAAAGATGTGGGGAGATTGTCTTTGCCTGCCATCTTCTGCTGTCCGCCTAAATATCAAACCAGGCAATAAATGTGAAAAATTGCCAGTCGCCTTTGTCCTCCAGTTTTCATGCAAATAACACCATCGACCAACCTGACACTTACCACATAATGAGAAGAGGGCGACTGGAGAGTGTGAGCGCGCTAGCGCACGATAAGTGGGAGAATTTAGAGGAAGCATTGTTCTATGAGACAAAATGATAAAACGGAGAATAAAAGTGATAAATAGAGTTGAAACGGAAGAAAGAGAGGGAGGGATTGGGGAGGAAGGAGCCGACAGACGCCTCAACGTCCCCTCTTTTTCTTTGGAAAGAGACACCATGATGACGTCAGATCCGTCCTGCATCCTCGGCAAACGTGAGCGCAAAGCCTGGCTGGTCTGCTTTGGTGAGGGGGCTGGTGATTGGCTGCTTCAGAACATGATGTACAGACACAGGTCCAAACACATTACCACATACACACACACGCACACACACCACCTTCCACCTCCACAGCAGGCTGCACAGACAGGCTGCATGAATATTTATCAGAGCAGTTTATAACGGGTTCTCACATTAGACCGGCGTTTCTTTCATATTCTCACGTATCGTAGGTTTGGCAGCGGCTCCAGTATCCAGCTGATTTCTCTGCTCATCAGTATGCAGCGCAGTGACCCACGATGTTGGCCCGGTCACATCCCCGGGGCAGAAAAGGGGCTCGCCTGCTCAAAATGCTACCACGGACTGAAATATGTTTTTTTTTCATTTTTTATCCGCCACGTGCTGTCCACTGTTGAATCAATTTTAAATCAAAACCATCTCATTGCTACAGATTAGCACTAAGGTTACATATCACAACCTTTCAAACTAAATTCATCAACTACACACACACACACACACACACACACATGCGCAATCATACTGCCTACAAGCACACAAACTATTCTAGGCAGTAATGTTTCCTGTCCCGTGAGGATTTATGACTGTGAGAGCAGAATATGTTGTGATTGGAACAGAGAGCTGCTCACTCACATATATTATATACAAAACTCCAACAATACGCTGCCTGTTGGTTCACCTCTGAGGCCATGAAAGGTATTTTGATTGACTGGAAAGCCTTTTTTTCCCCTTATTGTGTGTGCGTGCGCGCACTCGCTCTGTTAGTGATTGTCACATACAGGACCACATTACGACCCGCCCTCAAACCTTTGGTCAGCGTTTGACACATGAAGAGATCTACCAGTGCTAGTTATAATTGTGTGATTTATAGCTGACAAAAGAAAAAAAGAGGTGAGCCAATTACAGAGCCGTGTCATGCCTCATATCCCCTGCTCTGTCAACTTTCCACCGCAGCAATATGAGCCATGCCAGCCTCGATGTTCATTAATGACTATTACCCCATTTATAGTCCATTTGGGTCCACTTAGTACCTGGTTCTGTTTGGTTGGGGTGGGTAACCACTTGAAACACTTTGTTCTTACCTAATTGGCCGATACCTTGTTGCATCTGTGCACTAACAGAGGCTGAAGCAGTCACAACCGGGCAATGGGGGAGACACTTAATCCTACTGTTTTAGCGAGGACAGTGTCTGCATTTTTAAGAACACACTGCTTCACAGTCTGTCGGAATGTGTGTTTCGCAGATCGCATCACCACAATGTGATGGAGCTTGTGTGGGGTTTGAAAATTAGCCCAGTCACCCACATTCAGCCATTAAACTCTCGGCGTGTCAGCAGAAAATAATGGGTGTTTACTGCCGCGTCTCAGACTCACTTGCGAGCAATAATTTTCTAAAGGAGATCCCGGGCGACACCAACACAGGGAAAACCTTGTGTTTAGCAGGAAAAACTGGCACCATAACAGTGAAGGCTGCAATTAAACACTCTGCGATCAATACTGCGATTTCTTTCTCAAATTCTGAAATTGGTTCAAATTAATCAATGGACTAAATATTTCAGCTCTACACAAGCGGTCTTATCATTTATTATCTAAATAACACGTATTCCAGTGTGTGGTGAAATTAATGACTGTTACAGGAGTGTGTGAGTCTGTTTCACAACAAACATCGTCCAACCGAAATTAATAATAGATAGATACTAAAAAAGTAGTTGTGTAGTGTGTTTACATGGATCCCACTGCATTTCATTTGCCCTTCAAAAAAATACATGTGTGCAAATCTTAGACAAGTGCAAACATGTATTAATTCCTTGTTAAATATGTCTGTGCATCAGAAAACCTTCCACTTTAGTGTTTTGTCTGAGGGTGCGGACCTCCAGGGTCTCGGGCCGGCAGAGGTGATCCACGCTCCACCCGTGTGTAACTGATATGACTGCTGTGTTCGCTGGTGTGGCTAATGGAGCCAATGGTGGGTGAGACGCGAGGGCTGGCTGATGGGCAAATGGGTTCATTAATGTCACAACCTCGCTCGCGTAATCTGCGGTTTAATACGGGCCTTTTGTGTTTCTCTATGAGACACGCTTTTGACTCACAGTGGGACTTTTTTAATGGCCTCGTCTTTCCGAATTGATCACTGGAGTTACACAGTGTGTCGGCTAATACAATCTGCACCCCGGGAGCAGGTGTGTGTGTGTAGTGTCGAGTGCCGGTGTACGCGCTCGTCTGCTGGGCACTGTGCGTGTCGGGACGGGACATGTTAGTTGTAAGTGTGTATATGCACGAAAAAAAGAGAGAGTGTGCGTGTGTGTTCAAGTTTAAAATGTGTCAGAGGTCTCTTTGCTAATTTGAGTATGAGAGGAATTGGTGTATAAAATCCGCCCATTTTAAGGATACACACAGCAGAGTGAGTGCTATGCTGGATTACATCATCGCATTTACATGATCAATGCTTATTGCAAAATATGTGTATATTTCAGAGTATGCGTTTTACTCTTTGGGTCCTTTTCTCGTACCAAAACTGACCTTGTTTGGTCCAGGTCTCATCGTCATGGAGACCAAAGCCCTGCCTCGACGAGGCAAAGCGTGATTTCTGAGGTGAAGGTTTGGGGGTTGGGTTGGGCTATAAACACTAAGCGGAGGTTAAGGCAATGTCGTAACAAGGATAGTTGCCCAAACTTGTGTGTGTGTGTGCGCACGTTTGTATCTCTGTGTCCATCAACAGTGACTGTATGTATGCGCATGTAGGCCTATTTTAATTGTTGCCATGGAAACAGAGTGCTGACAGAGAAGTCCAGATTCAAAGAGGGCATCTCTCTCTCTCTCTCTGTCTGAGTCTCACTCTGTGACTCTCTCTCCTCTCTGTCTTTCTTCCTGCTCCTGCGCTTCTCTTTTATCCCTCTGTCATGCCTCTCTCAGTCTGTTGCTGCTTTCTTCCTCCTCTCTCTGCTTTCTTTTATCTTTCTCGCATCTCACCGAGGTCCTCCTTGGTTTCGCCTCTCCGTCTTCCTCTTGCTTCCTCCCACTCCCCCCCCTTCCCTTTCTGTCTCCTTGTGCCTCTTATCATCCCTCCCTCATTCCCTCCCTCCCTCCCACCTCTCCATCCTTCCTGGAGAGTGGTGTGCAATTGACTATTAACACAGGGACCTGTAATTAGAGCTGACGAACCTACAGCAATTAGTTTTCCCTAAAGAAGTTGTTCTGTCATCTCTGCATACGTCCCTTTATCCCTCTCTCAATCTCCTCCTTGCTTTTTCTTCTGCTCTGTCATTTCCTGTCTTATTAGATGTCAGCTGCACAGAGTGGTTATTGTTTTAGCGTTATTGTTCTTCTTTGTACCTTCCATCATGTATGAGATATACACACAATACGCCACTCAGAGCGAGTTTATGAGCGGCTACACACCCACGTATCTCTGCCCACAAAACCCAAGTGAACATCTATTCCCACCGCACGTACACCCACACCAACTATATGCTGATCAACTCAGTAGGACACATGCTGACCCACACACTCAGATGTAAACATACAGAGAACACACACATCTTTCTCAGAGACACAAAGAGAGAGAGCCTCTTCTCCATGTCTGACTTCGTGTCCAGTGGTGTTGCGGCCCACCTGGCCCTTCCTTCCCCCTCTGCATTCCCATTAATGAAACGGTCTATAAATAAGCAGAGAGAGAGAGAGAGAGAGAGAGAGAGAGAGAGAGAGAGAGAGAGAGAGAGAGAGAGAGAGAGAGAGAGAGAGAGAGAGAGAGAGAGAGAGAGAGAGAGAGAGAGAGAGAGAGAGAGAGAGAGAGAGAGAGAGAGAGAGAGAGAGAGAGAGAGAGAGAGAGAGAGAGAGAGAGAGAGAGAGAGAGATGGTTAAGTAGAAGGTGGGAGGCATGTGGAAGGATGGAGGGACAGACAGCAAATGACTCTGAGTGCTAAACTAGGCCAACAGTGGTTGAGGGAGGAGGGCGGGTATCATATCAAAGTATTGCGATCTGCTCCAAGCGCCTCCGCCGTCAATCACTTTATCAGTTTTGGCGTCGGTCCGTTTGTCCGAGATGTCACTCATCTCGCGCCAGACAGTTTGTCAGTCAGACGCCTTTTCCTCCGTCTACCCTTTCTCTTGTTCACATTCCCTTTATGACTTGCTTTGTTCTCCGCTCCTCTCTTCCCTATGTTGCTCCTTAGCTCAACCCTCCCTCCCCCTTCCTCCCCTGTCAAGAAGCCAGATTCTCATCTGGGGGGAAAGTTTATATCCTCCATAATACATACCATAATGCTGCTCCAGATCGTTCCACTTGAATTATTGATTTGTGTGAGATTATACCATCGTACCATGTATCTGTGTGTGTGTGTGTCAAGTGTGACCTCTCGTCTCATCCCTCCTTGTGTGCTTAAGCCTCGTTTTCCATAAGGTTTCCCTCTCCTCTCCCCCATCTCCCCCTTCATTGCCCCATTCCTGCTGACAGACACTGATATGCACTGATTTATATGATGCATGTAGCCTCTCGGCAATTCAGTGCTTTGTTCAATCAATGTTGCATGATGCTCTGTTAACCTGTACTCTCCCTCTCTTGCCTTCTCTCTGTCCCTTTCTTTCCCTTCTTGTTATGCCTATCCTCTTCTTTTCCTTTCCTGTCTTCATCTCTTTCGGTTCCTCCCTACCTCCTCCTCTATCTCTCCAGGTATTACTCTCCGAGTTCTCCACCATGCCTGTCTGCGACTGCCGCTGCTCCTCCCCACCTCATGGCCATGCCGGGGCCTCCGCCCCCTCGGTCGCCCAGGAGCAAGAGATGCCATCGCGGCCCCTAGATCCTCCCCTACCTTCGCTTCACCGTCGCACCAGCGCTTCTCTCTGCCTCTCCCTCCTTCTCCTGCTGCTCTGCCTTCTTCACCTTCCCCCGGCCTGCCACTCACGGAGAGAGAAAGGTGGAGGAGCCGGTGGTGGCCACTACATACCCATTCCCCAGCCCCCGCCGCACCACATGGCACTACCCAACATCCTGCGAGGCCTCAGCATCGCCGTTGTCCTGGTGGGCAACTCCAGTGAGATGGTGCTGGCCGGGGCCCGGGAGAAGGAGGACTTTCTCCACATGGCTCCCAACGTGGAGGTGCTGACCATGAACGAGACGGACCCTAAAAGCATCATCAAGAGCATCTGTGACCTAATGACTGAGCACTGGCTGCAGGGTGTGGTGTTTGGGGATGACACGGACCAGGAGGCCATCGCCCAGATCCTGGACTTCATTTCGGCCCAGACCCATATCCCCATCCTCGGAGTCCGTGGGGGCTCTTCCATGATCATGGCTGCCAAGGTAGGTTTCTTTCAGTATGAATGAAAGTTGTTCGCATTTTCAATGAATGTGCAAAGTATGCACAGGTGGTTTGAGCATTAAGATGAAGACAGGGACTCGCCTTGGAAACAGTTGATGGAAAATGTTGGTCAGCATAGATGGTGTCCCACATTTACCTGTGTTAGCTACCACTGCATAACATTTTTAATTTGTTGGCTGTCAAAAAAAAGCTCAATTTTGATTGTATAGCCTTATTATTGCAAGTTCAGCATCGACAACAGACCTTATTCACTGTAGCGTCTGATGTAATGCTGTTTGACTCTGGCGAGCCCAGTCTTCACTGTGACCTTAAATCTCTGCTGGATTCCATTTCGATTGGCTGCACTCTGCTGTCAATCACAGCTGTATCGCTGTCACTGCTGTGAAATCATGTCATGGACAGGTAATGTCACCATTCAAAGAGTTTTTTTTCGATCAAGCCCAGCCCTGTCTAAGCTGCTTAAACTACTGTACACGTTTTGCAGTTTAATTGTGATTAATTTGTCATTTGTCGATATAAGTGAACGGAAGTGTAACAGTGTAACTTTTGCCGGTTAGATTTACAGGACTCTCCTTCACACTGACAGCAAAAAAGGCTGACATACACTTGTGTGTACTTGAAAGTGAGAAAATGTGCTCTAGAGGTGCCCTGCATCCTTCAGCCATCCTCTACTGCATGGTCAGACAGACAGACAGACAGACAGACAGACAGACAGACAGACAGACAGACAGACAGACACACACAGACAGACACACACAAACAGACAGACACACACACAGACGGGGTAAACTGGGGTGTCTGACTTGAAAAACAAACTGCCAACAGAGCTGACGCCAATGAGGGGATAAGCTGGAGATTGCACCAGAATAGAGCGCTAGATCTCTGCCTATTTACTAGGCCTTGCCTAATGAGATAAAGCAATCTGCTGCTGCTTTATCTGTGTCCGCCTGGGATCTGGGCTTGGACCCCATTCCACAAAATCAGCTCATTCATTTTGGTGCTTTATGCGCAAATCCAAGCGCATTAAATAATAACCAGTTAAGGACAAAGTCTATTTAATGAAGTCCGTGTTAAAACACTGTCAACGGTCACCCACTGCTGTCCAGAACCTGCTGGTCGCTGTTTGCTCAGGGCCTCAGAGTCCTAGTCTTTTCTCAGCTGTCCCGGCCTCCACGCCATCCTCCTCCTGTTCGTCTGCTGGCCCTCTGGTGTCAACAGGTCGCTGTACCAACAGAGACATGAGTCGCGTTGACACTGCAAGGCCATTGGGCACCACTGAATCTCTTCTCCGTGTTCTTTCTCATTAGAGCACTAAGGAGAGAAATGGCAGGGAGCCGTCCGCTGTGCTCTTCCAAGCACAAAGACTGCTGTACCACAAACACACACACACGCACACACGCACACACACACACACACACACACACACACACACACACACACACACACACAGTTCCGTTTGCCTAAGATTTACATTCTCTCTTCTCCAGCACTGCCACCACGTCTGTCTTAAACCCCCAACCCCACTAATGGCAGATCCTAAAAACCCATAAATCTTTTAAAGCACTCCAACTGCCCTCCTGATGTATGGATGGTTACATTACCTGTGAAAGTTTATGTTTAGGTTTTACTGCATGGAGGAATGCAGGGATTTGAGAGGAAGAGGGAAGCAGTGGGGGGGGTAGAGGAGTGTGTGTGTGTGTGTGTGTGTGTGTGTGTGTGTGTGTGTGTGTGTGTGTGTGTGTGTGTGTGTGTGTGTGTGTGTGTGTGTGTGTGTGTGTGTGTGTGTGTGTGTGTGTGTGTGTGTGTGTGTGTGTGTGTGTGTGTGTGCGTGCGCGCGAGAAGAGACAGTGTCCTTCATTAAGCATATGTGCCCTAAGTGCACCAGGCAGCAGGAAAGAGCAGTGTTTTGTGGCAGAGGTTTAAATGGTTTTCCCCAGCCACAAAACCAGTGTCTGCCTCCCCTGAGAGCTTCCTCCTGGCTGCACCGGGGCCCAGAGGAGTGAGGACTGGGGGCTGCGCTAAGGCTCAGTCTCCAAACGGATTTGTGTCTGTTTAATGGGCTGAGACAATGGAGTGGTGAAAATACGACAGAGAAGGATCAGAGAGAGGGAGGGGGAGAGGTAGAGAGAGGGACACTTGAGGGGGGGAATCAAGATAGTGACGGTGAGATTGGGTGCAAGAAATTCTACTTTGAGTGAAAGCGGGTTTCGTGGGGGGAGAGAGGCTTCTGGCCAGATCAGGAGGTGTTCAGAGAGAGCTGCCTGTAGCAGGTGATGGACAGATGAGGTGGAGGACAAGGGCTGAGCAGCAGGAGAGGAGGAGACACTGTTCAGAACGGGAGGACAAATGTCTGGAAGCGAGTTGGTGAAGCAGAGAGAGATACGGAGGGAGCGGCAGCAAGAGGGAGACGGAGTAAGGACAGCGGAGATGGAGAAAAAGTGATATAGAGTAATTGTCTAAGATAGAAAGAAAGGATGAGTTGTAGAGCTTAAGGAAAATTGGACTGGGACTGTTTTTTTTTTTTTATCCACAGAGCGAGTGTCCGAGGAAATGGACTGACAAAGATATGGAAATATAGGGATTGCAATATGAGGTGTTTATCTTCCGCCCTTCGCTCTATCACACACACACACACACACACACACACACACACACACACACACACACTGAAGTGTTCACCCATCAAGACTGAAGGCCGGCTGCTGTTATTACAGTTGGCAAGACGACCCCTCCTTTTTCATTACACATCCGAGGAAGGATGAAAGCAGGGAGCAACGCAGAAGGCAGAGGATAAAGCATTTTGGTTTTCAGTGCGGGCTGAATAGGAAAGCATTTTTGGGGGGGAACGTCACGAGGTAATTCCATGAAACGTACCCTCTGGAGTGGACTAGTGTAGTGCCGTGTGAATAGTCAGGTCGAATCAGGATCAGAATGCCATTTTTTTCCTTCTCACGTGTGCACGTATACAAGCAGTGTCACTATTCGTGTTGCAAAAACAGCATGGGATTATGGGCCAGTGGGAGATTCAGTCCAGTATCATCACTCAAGGCTTTTTGCAACATAGCTGTCTCTCAATCAGCCGCACACCTCAGTGAGCCTCCTGACATCTGCAACAAGAACAGCGTTGAATTTTTTAGAATAATTCCCTGTGGGTACGGAGCAAAACTGCAGCAGCATAGCCAGAGTGGGACTATTGCTCACACTGTGGTTTTATCTGTTCGCAGAGCTTACAGTACCAGAGGGAAGTGGCCTACGCGCTGTAGCTACTACTAGTGCAGCCAAAAAAAAAGTAAACTTCCAAACAAGCTTGAAATTCAGGAGAATTAACTAGATGAAGGGGTGGAAGGAGGAAGCCAGACAGCTCCATTATCAACAAGGAATGAAGAAGAGGGCAGAAGAGGAGGAGAGAAGAGAGAGATGGATGGAGGCAAAGGGCACTCCCATCTATATCAATGAATAAGATCATTGAGCGAGGGCCGGGGCAGTAAGTAAGAGGGCGAGTGCACCGAGTCCGCAGCCGCGCGACTGGGGAAGAGGGAAGGCCGAGTGACACGGAGCGTGTGTTCGCAGCGAGCGCAGCAGCAGGTGTATTGCCATCCATCCGGCGTGTCCGCTGTTACAGGAGGAGGAGAAGCTGCCGCTCTGCTCAGGAAATCGCAGCCTCAATGGAGGAGGAATGAAGGAGGAGAGGAAGATGGATAGAGTGCAGCTGTAGCCACATCTGTGGAAAGACAAGACATGATAAAGGAGGAGAAGGAGTTGGAGAACTGAGAGGGAAAGCATCCGTGTGTGTGTGTGTGTGTGTGTGTGTGTGTGTGTGTGTGTGTGTGTGTGTGTGTGTGTGTGTGTGTGTGTGTGTGTGTGTGTGTGTGTGTGTGTGTGTGTGTGTGTGTGTGTGTGTGTGTGTGTGTGTGTGTGTGTGTGTTTTCATGTGAATTTCTGTGTGTTGTTACCTGGCCAACATGGCTGTGGTTGCGAGTCTTTTGTCAGTAGTGGTTTCCAGCACCACCCTGCTAGTCGTCCCTCTACGGTGTGTGTTGGACGGCGGTAATCAGCAGGATCTAAAGCTTTGGCTCATGCTCATATTATCAAGACATGGTAAGCCGTTTTCCTCGGCATGTCTAGAAGGTACGGCTTTGTAGTGGTACAAATAGCTGTAGTTTTTGCCGATCACCCCGGGGGCCACTACACAATATGAACAATGAGCTAATCTACGAGAGGAAGCTGCTGCTGCTGCTGCTGTAGATTAAGGAGCGAGATAGCATCCACTTGTTCACGGGATTTGAATGTAAGATTGTCAGCAATTAATGAAAAGAAAAAAAAAGGGAACGCAGCCATCCCTGGTGACCTGAGGGAAACTATAACATGAAATGAATAACATTTGCAACACATGTAGAGATATGCAGACAGACACAAACAAAAAGACAGCACAGGCATACATCCTGTATGTTACACGGGTGATAACTCCAGGAGCATTCGGTAGATGATGGGAGAAAAGCCAAACTAGATCCACAGCGAACGGCTGCTGCAACGTCACACGTACCAACACAATCGTGGGGACGCATGCACGCGCACACAGGTGCTCCCACTCGCAAACAAAATCAGTTCCCTGCCATCTTTTGTGTGACCAGCAGCTGTCTGCAGGAACAAAAAGCAGCAGGATGCGATCAATTAACTTTTGCCCAAATAACTCTGGCTTTTCAAATGTGGTTGTTTGCCTGTGGGTGTCCAGGAAAGAGGGTGTGTGTACATACGTGTGTACATGTGTGCTAATTCTTCAGAGGAAACGGGCTTGATAATGGTGTAGAATTGGTGTTGAACTGTGTCCAGGCATAATTCTTGTGCTTTGTGTGTGCGAAGACAGTGGAATAATTAAGAAACATGTTCCCCCCATCCTCTGTATTTCCGTTGACCCTAATGTTTGGGGTAATAGCCCTTTATCCATTTCTGGTCACATCATTTCCTGATTGAGGTTTCACTCACCGCGTCCTCTGGGGGTTTGAATCCAGTGGGTCGAGCGTAAATGAGCCTGCATTCATATTCCCAATTAATGTCCTACAGTAGCACCTATTGTTGGAGTAATCAAGTGATGTCCTGTTCTCTATTAATGTAATGTGCCGTTTGGCTTGGCAGCGCTGCATCCCCGCTAAAACATAGATGCAATTAGGAGCATTTGTAAATGATCGGAGAATTAAAAGTGAGTGTTCCTGTGCCTGATGTCTCTCTCAGCGTCTCCCTTTGTCAGTTTTTTACTTCTCTTTCCCATTTCCCTGTTCCCCACCCTCACTCTCTGTTCCTGTCTCTTTCACATCTCTCTCCCCTAATTGTTTAGTTCATTCATGGATTTTTGTTGTCTCGTAAAGCACAGTGAACCTGTTGTAACAGCTTTATGATCTATCCTCTCATCCTGGATATGTGCGCTTTCCTTTTTTTGTTGCCTTCCCTGTTCACTTTGATTCCTGCGTGCCTCTCTGTTAGCTGTTTTATTGTCTGTGCGTCTCTAGGAATTTATCATCTGGCTATTTTCACTTCACTTGACCTGGATGTTTTATTATGTGGAACTTTGCATAACTTGCTTATATCCTGAGAGTAAATCCGGTATTTTGTTTCTTTTCCCCCCAAAAAGTCTAATGAACACACAAATTTGCTAATAAGAACTAAAACAGTTTGATAAAAATTTAATTACAGAGTGAATCTTATGTCAATTATCAATTCTTTTTCAGAATTGTGGTGCTTGCACATTGTGACCGGCAGCATGAACTACATGTAAAGTGTCAACATTATAGGTTCAGAGAGATATATAAATAATGTCGACAGAGTGCGAGCTGGGTTTCTTGGTGCATCGTGGCTCTACTATATGTCCCACTGCTCGTCTCTTCTTACCTTCCCATTGTCCTGGTTTAGAACATGTGACAACCCACTGTGTGTGCTCCCCTTTTCTGGAGGGAGAGAGAGAAAGAGAGGAGGAGGTAGAGGGTAGGAAGAGGTAGCGAGAAATATCGAGGGCCCTAAATTTATGTGTCCTATTTTCCAACCCCGTTGGTCTCAATTTACTCCGGCCATTTGGAATGTGGCCATTTTTAAACTCACCCCATAACTTTTTTTTCCTATACCCCCCCGCCCCCTCCCCTCCTCCTCCCCTCCCCGAACCGCCTCACTTTCACTCTTTCCATCTCAAATTCTGTTCCCCTCCTCTGCTCTAATGCTTCGCATCACAGACAGATTGTTCCCATTCAGTAGATTAATGTGGGTACGGTGCTTATTTGTACTTTGAGAATACTAAGGAAATAATTAGAAATTAAATGAGGGCTTTTTACAAAATGACTGATTTAACAAAACACAACACAATCTGTATATTCTCTACATGTTGGACTGGCTTTTCTCAGTCTCTCTCTCTGTCTCACACTTTCCGCCTTTTTCATGCTCCTGCTCTTCCATGTTTTTTAAGTTCTCTTGCACTTTTACACTCTTTCCTTACATCAATCTCTCTTTATGAATGTGGTTGTGCTGGCAAATGTCTGTTTCATCCTGTGGCGGCTCAAATGAGGCAGACAGACAGATTTACACCACCTCCGCCCTCCTCCCACACTCTCCATTCCACTCACTCCATCCCTCTAGAAAGAAAACATCCCTCGCATGCATCCTCACCGCTCTTTCTTTCCTTCTCACCTCTCTGGTTTTGGGCGTTGTCTCAGTCTAACTCCCCCACCCCTCCCTTACCCACCTGCTTGGGCTCTTTTCTTTCATTCTCACTCTGTCCCCCTGGTACACCAGGACCTGCCACACCTTTCCGTCCATCCCAACCCTCCCCTCACGTCTCCTGACTCCCTCCCGTCCTGTCCTTACGCCTCCTTACATCATAGCAACTATAGCGCCAGCCTCGTCTCCCCTCGCTCCCTCTCTCTGCTCTCTTTTCCTCACTCCTGCCCCTCCTTCTCTACCTCTCGCCCCCCTGGACACAAAGAGTCTAGCCCTACCTTTTCCCAGTTCTCCCTACCTCACCACCACCACAATGATCTACAAGCAACTCCTCCCCCCTTTCCTCCCCTCCTCTGATATCCATTCTCCCCTCTTATCCCCTTGTGGACCTAACACCAGCCCTTTGCCAGGACCCTTATTATCCTTATCTCCACCTGCCTCCGCCATGATTCAGAGGTGGAGAGGGAATGGACCTCTATCTATTCATAGGCTGAGATGAGTCAGTGCTTTTCTCTAAAGCATACTGTACATATGGAGAGGAGGGGAGAGGAGGGGAGAAGAGAAATTTAGAACTGGTTAATTACTGCCCCACGGCCCTTACAGTGAAAGGATCAAAGACCCGCCTGCTGCCCCACCCTGCCTAACCCTGACACCGACCTCTGTCACCTTTAAACACAACCATTTCCCCTCCAACCATTTATACCTGTCCATTTATAAACCTCTGTCTCTTTTGCCCCTGGTGACAGGTGGTAAGACGGCCTTGTGAGCAAACAGTCACAGATGCGGCCCCTACTGTCACCCAGTGTGTTCTTGTGAGAATATTGAGTGAGACTTCACTCCATCTTCTCTGTGAGCCACTCTAGATTGGAGTGTCATTCAAAGCTGCGACACGGAATTATTTTAACATCCATGAATCATTCATTCTGTCTCTGTTGTATAATCGCTGTAAACAAATGAGACTTCACCATTAGATATTGTAGTTGGTGCAACAGGGCCAATTTTTATGGCGCGAACAAGAGGAGGGGGCTCTTCTTCCAGTTCCTATAGATGTGACGTGTTAATGGAATGGGAGAAAAAAAAGGGATCTTAACCATCCCTCATATCTCTCTTTCATTTTGTAAAGCTGAAGTTAAATACACTATAGTAAAATACATCCAGCCCTGGGAAACATCTTTTACTATTATTTTGACGCCTATTAGTTAAAAGACCTAGTCGTGCATATCTTTCACTATAATGCTGCATGTGTCAGTTTCTGGACTATCATAAGGTTTTTTTTTTGACAATGCACCAGAGCAAAATCAAACAGCCGCTGAACATGGTGCCGAGGGGAGGTGTTACTGTATACTCACTGAGACTTGAGGTCTGTTTGTTCAGTGTCACTCAGCTCCAGAGCCTGCAAATCAAGAGGTACAGTGGAGTTTGAGATACGAGGATGCCTCTGTGTGAGTCAACCAGCCTGTCTGGTCATATCAGCGCACAAATCCTCCACAACTTCAGCAGGTCTGTCCTCAAAGTGATTTGGAAATGAGTAAAAGACGGTGTTTTTTCAGGAGAATACAGCAAAATGTAAACTGGAAATAAACAGGAAGAAAAATAGGCCACAGGATATGTGGAGATAGTAAAAAGTGAGTAGTTAAAAACATTAACTACTGTAGTTCAGCAGTGGTCTCAGACGAGATAGGAAATATATGCAAAATCACCTGTAGGCGACTCAAATTGATTACCGCTGTAATTCTTTGCTCATCAATCAGACAAAACTCTGCGCAATTTTTTTTTTACTAAAACATCAATAACTTTAATTTATGAGTTGTACTTTTTTGGCTTTATTATTTTTGCGGCAACATATCTTTGTAAACTGATAATGAAATGTGTATATTGGCTGCAGTTGTCTGCAAATTATTTTCTTGATTAATCAATGATTCGTTTTGTTGATAAAATATCAGAAAACAGCCAAAGATAGAAAACAGAAACAAAAGATTTCATCTTTAAATTGGCTATTTTGTCCAACAAATAGTTCAAAACCTAGAGACATCCAGTTTACCATCTCATACTGTAAGACCAAAAAAAATCACAATATACAGAATAATAATTTTCTGTCAACTGACTAATAAATGATTAATTAACTAATTGTTTTAGCTGTAAAATATCAATTTGCAAACACATTCATCTGGATTTCATTTCACAATTACTTACAATACCGTCAACAATTAGTTTTTCTTCACTTAATTCCCATCAGTTTGCCTTACTTCATGCCTCTAATTTCATCCTTTCCTTTTTGCCGTCTCCCTCTTTGCCTTTTCTGTGTCCATGCTCTGCCTCGTCAACAGTCTCCTGTTTAGAGCAACTCTCACAAATCCCTGTATCAATGGAGGGAAAGGCACAAGAAAGGGAGGAAAATAATCACAATAGCGAAGAGGGGAAGAGGGAAAGAGAGAACGACAGTGAAGGAGACAGATGGAGATGAAGTAAAGACGACGGAGGGAAGAGTGGAGGAGGCAGGGTTGTGGAAGAAGACAGGCGTGAATGAAGACCACAATGCACTCGCTCAATTACTCACCAATGCTGTGCCAAGCTGGCCCTCGTCAGAGCCACATGCTGTGACACGCAAGCGCGCGCACACACACACACACACACACAGACACACACACACACAGACACACAGCGTTGACATATACGACATACTGTAATACATTCCCATAGCCCATTACCCTGACCTTACCTATCACAACTGAATGCCTGAACTTGACCCTTATCCTAACGCTAATTCTACCCCTAACACTACAACCAAGAACGTGTGTCAGGAAGTAATGATCGACAAAAAACAACAAAATAACAGAAAACCAGAAATAAATCAGGTCATAAACACAGAGTGAAAGATGAGTTCTCCCTCCGTCACTGAAACTCCACTGATTCAAAAACTCTTGCATGTCGTTCATCAGAGAGTGGAACCTGAAGTCCACTCTCACTCTGGCTCTCACCAGAGACACGTACATGTGTGTCAGCTCGTGTCCGGACACATTTCCTATCTTGTCTTTCCTGCTTTTATAAATCGACAACTTGGCCTGACCAACCACAAAATTCAGCAACTGCCACTTTGCAGCATCTTGTTTTCTGTAGCCAGCACCAAAAATAAAAGCAGTCTCCGTAAACATTTCCCCACAGTCGAAAAACACGGTGTTTAACAAGTTAAAAAGAGGTTTGAGTCTGTGACAGTCCAGATAACAATGAACGATGGTCTCCGTGTGTGTGTGTGAGAGAGAGAGAGAGAGAGAGAGAGAGAGAGAGAGAGAGAGAGAGAGAGAGAGAGAGAGAGAGAGAGAGAGAGAGAGAGAATCTTTTTGCTCAACCCCATTCTGTCTCGTGTCTCTCCCTCTCTATATTTTGTCTCAACTGCTCCCATTCGTCTCTTTCTCATGTCATGCGAGTTGCGGCGAGGCGAGCTCAGGTGATGAATGTAAATGTTGCCCCTCCCTCTCGCTTGTTCCCCTAAATTACAGCAAACAGCACCTCCTCCTTTAGTCTTCTTCACTCTCACTGTCTGTCTGCATTTGCCCACAAGCCCGCGGTTCGTCCTCGCACATCGACCGGCGGGCAGTCTGCCCCGCCTCCAGCATCATATACGAACATTTTTAGAGATACAGCCCACAGATGTGTGAGTCATACACGACAAACCTACTCCACTGCGAGACGAAACATACACCTCCAGCAGGTATGATGCTTATTCTGCACTGATATATTTTCCGTACAGTGTGACAGTGTAGACTGCCAACACTGCCCAAATACACCTGGCTAGTTATCCTCATCCTTGTATCCTCATTTTTAGTTACTTTTTGCGGATTTAACATTTGAGACATTTAACTAGTCCCACGGATTTAAAAAAATTTTTTTTTTTCTATGGAAGTGGAGCTGCCACCAGCCTCGTCTTTTACCCTCCACTAACAGAACACCATAATGTTGAACGCTTTGTCACCCTAAACCATTTCAACTGCAAAAAGCAGCACAGAGAATGGACCTCACGACACACCCTGACACTTTCATGCATTAGTTGGCAACTTCCACCAATCTCCTCTGTGTTGTGATGCCAACTCAGAAACATGACACCACAGTGGGCAGCACACAACACAGCTTGTGGGGATTTGGCAGTAAGCAGCACTTGTTTTTATGCTCGATTGTAGCTACTGAATGAACCTTTAGACCCATATACTGAATGTACTTTCCCTCAGCATTCCTGTGTTTATCATCCAAGAGACACATAATCAATAAATAAACAAATGAGTAAAGTGGGGGTGCTCGGCGGGTTGAACTTGAGAAGGATTGTGTACAGTAGTCGGCCTATGTGATTTCAGTTGTGTCTCCAGAGCCTCAAAAGATTATTCAAGTCCCCGTATTTGCCCCACTTAAATTGGTGCCACAATCCGACAGTATCTCCTTTGGTCCACTTGTTCTGGGAAGGCGTCCATAGAGTTGTGGAGGCCACTGTGGACGGTGTGAGCGGTGAGACATTTACATAGAACACCCCAGCGCTTCTTGTTCCTCCTGCCAGTCTTTCCCAAATAAGGCTCCAAAAACAATCAATACCTGTTGAATGAAAGGGCGGACGGGGGAGCTGAGGCGCTCCGGTTGCCGATCTGCCAGGTGCAGGACCTTTGGCTGGGGCTCTTGATTGCTGACAAGCTGGACAGTTGAGTGGGCGGTGCTCGATAGCTGACGTCCTCACAGAATTGTCTCTCTCTCCGCTCTTGGACGTAACAGTCGTAACTGTGGCCGACTCTTTGACTTTATCTGTTGTCATACATTGCAAAAGAAAATGTCATGACCGTTCAGTTATTTTCAATTTAAGACAGCTTTAGTTCGTCGAAATATTAAAAATGTTGAAATATTTTCTTAAAAAGGTTATATATATATTTCTGTGAAATGAAATGATGATCATCATCACTGCTGTTATCGTACCACTGGACATGTTATTGTTTGCCATCCCATTATCTTTATCACCATCACCCTGTTCAATATCACCAGCTATCACCATCATCGTTCTCAATAAAACAACTCCCGCTGGGCATTTTATGATTTGCAATAGCTCCTGTGTTTGTTCTCTGTCACATCAGTCCTATATCGGGCACTTGTTTGGTAGACTGGAGCCTGGCCGCCCTGTTCTCCGTCAAAGACTGATTTGCATTTGCAAAGTCAAACAGGCTTAATAGACTTTTAGTGGCATGAGGCGGCTGGGTGCTAAGGGGGGCTTTTAAACAATGCAATATGCTAATAAACACAGCGGCGTGTTCTAGGACAACAACAAAAAAAACATCTTGTACTCACGCAAGCATCCCACCTATGAGCTTGCATCAATAAATCCATTTGCTTTTATCGAGAGCATCTTTGTACATATTAAACATGAGTCAAAAGATGTTCGAATGGTAAAGAAGGACAGGAAAGAGGGTGGATATTTTAATATTTGTGGGATGTTGTGCGTCCTTGCTCGGTGTGAACTTTGTCACAGAGACACAGCTGACGCTGTCGCAGAAATTGTGTAGTCCCACTAACTTATGCCAAGGTTATTTTATGAGATAAGAACGTGGAAGTAATAGTCCAGGAACCTGTGTTGTATTCTCACCTCGTTCTGGATAAGGGCCAGTTGACAGTAGCACCTGCCTACAGCGTGCTGTGCATCACATTCCATTAAGTAGATTATGCAACATACTGTAGCTGCACTTTTATCTCTCCGTAGGTGACGCGAGCAGCAAAGATAAGTGACCAAAGAAGAGGGAAACCAAATATGTATCCGATAAGATCTTGCACTGTGCACAGTTACCGCTCAAAACAAAACGCTGGGGTTGTTCTGGATGGTGCGGAGTAAAGTAAAAACAAGATACACGAAACAAGTAAATGAGGAGAAGGGGTCATGTTTTGCCCTCTGAAAAGTTTTTGTCGTCCTTGGGTTGCTGCGGTCCATCTCCTGAATCGTGTGGAGTGTTTTTATTTATGTGAAGAAAAGATTCAAGCTGTTTGAGCGATGAGTTCTATTTTTCATTTCTGCTCTCAAGTAGGGACCGTTGAAAAATGTCTGATTTCATAACGTGTTCATGAAACCACCCCTGTGCCGTACTTTATTATCTTCTTGAAATATAGTACAGCAACACCATGATAGAAACATGTTTTCACCTTGGGGTGCTGAACAAACAGCCACATAGCCGTTTACAGTACCCTGGCTGTTATGTCACCATGCAAAGCAATCATTGGACCAAATGACTCCCTTAAGATGCCCTAAACATTGCCTTTGCATTATAATGTACATCAATGAAGTTTAACAGTTGGCAGTAAACCCTTGTAAAGCCTTGTTTTCAGGAATGAGGTCACAAATGCGGAGACCTTCATCCTGTATGTTGGAGGCTTCATACTGTACGGTTCCGTAGGAATTTGATCTAGATTTGACAACTGCGCTCCTAATGATTTATGTCCAGTACCAATGTTTAGTGTATTCTTTATCTCGCACAGTGGTAAATAATGGTGGATGGATGATAGTGTGTCGGATGCATGCTCATCTCATCACAGACCTGCAATCCACATTTGTTAAGCTTAACAAAAAATAGTTTTCTACCTTAAGCAAAGTGAAGTTATGGTCACTTAACCCTATCTTTACTGTACCTTAACTTTAGCTATCACTGTCCACCTTCCTTTCTACTATCTTGACTTGTTTTTCTTGTTTATTCGTGATGCAAACATTTGAAAAAATCCAACTGTTGCCCAGCTGGTGTTGCTCTGTTACTACTTCTCCATCTGTTCACCTTCATTTGAGTAAATAACTTGTGGTCTCAGTTTGAGAATTTTTCCGAGTTTGCGTCAAGCCGAACACCGATGTCAGCCCGGCTCCGAGACTATTTTTGAGGCTGTAATTTTGGAATGTTGTTCGCTGATGCATGCTGCTTTGAAACGTGTACATTAAAATGCCGACGTCTCTTTCAGATCCCTTTTGAAGCTCACAGAGCTAATTAGAATTGACCCCTCGTTTTGATGTGATTCTGCTGTGTGAATATATGCCTACAGACACTGGAGGTGTTGGCGATTTTGCCACTTCAAAAGTTTGATTTGTGATATGGTAATGTGGGGTTTTCTGTGATGTACTGTAACCGTGTCAACCCCACGCCACCACTGTGGCTCCGGAAGTAGAGTCGTTCGTCCACCAAGTCCACATGCCGATGTGTCCTTGGGCAAGACACTTAACCCTAAATTGCCTCTGGCGGCTTTTCTGGCAGTGTACGAATGTGTATGAATGTGACAGAAAAAAGCGCGGTGAATAGTATGAATGTGTGACTTTCCTGTAGTGCTTTGAGTGGTCTGTATGACTAGAAAAGTGCTATATAAATACCACTAGTCCATTTACCACCGCCTCCCCACATACTGTGCTTTCTCTTAATAGCACAGCTACCTCACAATCATTTGGAAACCACAATCATCTTATGAACATGTAGCCAGTGTTTTTGAATGTTTTGGACTCAGAGTCAAACTTAGTCGGGTAAGTTGTGGCGGCATTTGATCCAAGGTCAGCAGGGACACACACAAGGCTTCAGGGGTGTCGGACTTAACCACTCGGCTATCTCTGGGCACCAGCATCACTTTTCTCCGTGTTGCACCCTCCAGGAGTTTCTGTAATCAAGAAAACTGTTCACCCGCATCTGCTTTTATCTCTACTGTATTTCCAAAATAATTTCTACCCACACAAACTCTCGCTGACTTATAGTATCAACGGCGTCAACAGAATTGTTTGTGCCGATGATGGATAGAGTCCCGAAATACGCAGGATACCCTTTATAAACCCCCCACCTCAGCAATTAAGACACACTGCTGCTACCCACAGCATCTCTCCACGTATGAAACCGGCCTTTGTACACTCAGGACATTGTGTGCATAGGGTTGCACCTGATCCATATGGCTGTGAACGTCTCTGCAGCTCTGCAATCGCTATGTGAGAGTAACCGTCTGTTCCTATAAGGAGAGGAGAAAAAAATGTCTCCCTTGCCCCGGAGCAATGCCAAGGGTTGGGAATGTGCTTCTTCCTTTACGAGTATTACCATGGTGATTCTGTGTCAAGACGCCTGATGAATATTGTTGTTGTGTTCAAGTGCATTCTCACAAGTAAATCCGGCTGTGGCTCGAGCGAGGCCAGCCACTTCCCCATTACGAGGTAGCGAGGCTGATGATGTAAATTTAATGTGCAACGATTATTCTAGAAAAAGCTCTATTTGCTGTATGTGCTGTACTTTCACACCATTACTTTAAACACTTTTAATTTCTTCTCGCAAATAAGGAACACATTTTATTCACATCAAATTTGTTTTGAGTTGAAATTTCAGTGACATGCAGAAGGTTGGGAATGAGCTCTGTTCGCCTGTTCAGACCCTGCAGTGGAAACTAGGTTATTGTCTCTGATGCCCCGGAGCAAAGCACAGAGCGAGCAACATGCCTGCTGCCTACAGTAATATCAACATGCTGTCTAGTATCAGGACTCGATAGTGTAATTGTGCGCATTTCTCAAATTACAGCATTACACCACTTGGGTTCTCTAACTTCATCGTGCCTGACTTTACTAAGACAACAAGCACTGCTAAAATACGATGCCCTCGTCTCGTGTGAGGTGCTGGAGTATCAGCTGTGCTCCTAAGCCAAGAAGAAAATAAACGTCGTGACTTCTGACTCCTGAATTAACAGCCCCATTTCTGCACATGGACACCAAATGATTTTCATTGGATCCTCCCCTCTGCCCTTCATCCTGTCACAGCTATCAGGACGCCGTTGAGCATCGCTGAGTGGTGAGGCAAAGGGTCAGCATCATGCCTAGTGTATAACAAACTACCAGATGTCTTCTGAATACTAAAGAAAAGCATTTTTCTGCCTGACTCATTCACTCACTCAGGCTCTCCCCCCTTAAAAGTGAATACTACAGGAAGGAATAGGTTACCTCTGCAGTCCAGGTGCTGCCACTTTGACTTTCCCCCCCTACTTGCTGTTGTCTGCTTGCTATGTCGTGATTTACAATTTGAATCTCTTCCTCTTGTGGCTTGTGTGTCCCTTTTGAGAATCAGCTGAATGCTTAAATGCAAACGCATGCTCATGGTCAGCAATGCAAAACTCGGCATAAAAAGTATGAACATCCCCCGAGCCAGTTTCCAAGAAGTCCAGGGTGTAAAGAGGATTGTCGGCAGAATATGGAGGCAGCCCCATCGGAGCCCGTTTGCCCCTCTGACTGATGGGACCCTTTGCTGCTCCTCCCAAAGTGTGGAACTTTTTCCCACCACACAGGAGCCACGGCGGCACCGATGGCAGGTGTGAAACAGATTAGTATATGTCTGTACTAGTTAGAGTTCCTGTGTGGGCAGTGGGGAAGTGGCAGCAGGATGCGCGTTGCGTTGTGAGTTGAAAGGGGCAGAGAAGAGCGCTGTGTGGGTGGCTGCGCGCGCGGCTGTGCGCGTGTATCTTGTCTGAGTGCTTGTGTGTTTGTTAATGTAGTAGAGTGTATAAATGAATGTAGGTGACTGTTGTGTTTTCGTGTGCATCACGATGTGTGTGTGTGTGTGTGTGTGTGTGTGTGTGTGTGTGTGTGTGTGTGTGTGTGTGTGTGTGTGCGTGTGTGTGCGCGTGCGCTCCATACAAGCAGTAAGTGGCATTCTCGTTTTTTCCCCCCACTAATGGCATCCTTAGCAGGGCTGTTACGATGGAAACCACGTTGCCACGGAAACGCAGCCTGTCTCTGTGAATTAGAAGTATTTCACTCCCTCTCTTAGCCTCGCTCCATCTCTCTCTCATTTTGTCACCCTTTCTCTCTCTCTCACTTTCTCTCCGTGTGCCTCCCTCATCCTGTCGGTCCTCTTTCCCTTTCCCCCGTTCCTCTCCCTTTCTGTCTCTTCATCTCTGTTTCTCTTCTCCACCTGTCTCCCCTTAAACCTGACAGGGCAGCAGCTGACACCTGAGGAGAGGTGTGCATGTACATGAAACAGCGATGGACCAACTGACGGGGGGGGGGGGGGAGAGATATTTTTTTTGATTTTTTAAAAACAACTTTTACAAAAATTTACCAGAGAACATCACAGTCCTCTACAGATGAATTGAAAAACAAAAAATAAATAAATGAATGTACTGAATAAATGAAATCATAAAAACACAGAGTGAAATATGAGCTCTTCCTCCTTGAGAGATAGAGAAGAGGAGTGGGAGTGGATTTGTTTTGTGAGGTAAAAACTATCTCTAGTCTTAAGCAAAGGTGGGTGGAGGGACAGATAGAAGGATGCGATTGAAGGGGGAGAGGAGAACTTTAGTCAAGCAAGTGTTCCATTTTAGACAGCAAAAAGATACAGCACATTACCAAATGATTTCTCAGAATGGGGACCTTAACGCACAAAAGGAAAAAGACAAAACACATTTCCTCCATAGCACTGCTAATCATGGAAAATTCCACAGGGTATTATTCAAGATTGTCCTTAACTGAAACAGAGGGGCCAAGCCCAAACCACGGAAAACCAGGCCGTGCAGTGTGTATTGTCATGCTCACATTAAAAGAAGAGACACATTTAGAGAGCAGGCATAAAATATTCAAATGAAAAAGGCCTGATTACAACAGAGTGTTGAGATAGAGAGAGTTAAAGGAAGCAGAGAGTTTGAGTCCTGTTCCACATATGAGGGGAATAAGAAAAATGGAGAAAGAGAAGGAGGGGAGACACTTAAATAGAGAGAGAGAGGGAGGGAGATTGATTATGTACTCCTAAGTGCTTTCGGCATTATTGGAACTGTGCTGCCCTCCCAAAGCAGGCAACTTGAATTAACATTGCAGGGGGGGAGTGATTGAGAGGGAGGGAAAAATGGAGAAGCGGGACAAGGGAGAGATAGTGGGAAAGAGCGAGAGAAGGAGATGGAAGGAGGGCAGGAGGGTAACGGGATGAAGGGGGCGGGTTGGCAACGGAGACAGAGAGGGAGAGCGAAGGTCTGGAGGGAGGACAGAGAGATGGATGGAATAACTGGGTTCAGAAGTAGGACAGCGCGAGAGAAGGCAAGAGACAAAGAGAAAAAGCGTGAGAGAGAGAGAAAGAGCATTCAGGGTTGAGAGGACTCACAACGCACGAGCCAAATTGAAAGAAAATCAACACGCTAAACTCTACTTTTATAAATTCCAGCCGCGTGCTGTGCATAATAATCCATTTGGAGGATAATAACTTGAGAAATTTGACTTTAAATATTCATTTTCAATGCTGAATCGTCAGAACGGAAATCCATTCAGGGAATAATAATAATCCAATCAGGAACAGGATGACGAAGATAAAACAGGAGGGGTGAGAGACGGAGGAGTGACTTGAAAGGGACTGGACAGATGGGTTTGGATGAAGTTCAAATGATAAGGCAAAGGGTGTCGGGTGTATTGCCAGCAAGGAAGGGAAGAGGACAGCTAAGGACACGCAAGTAAAGGAGGTTGAACGTGGGAAACGAGGACGTCTATGGGTGTGTGTGTGTGTGTTTGTGTGTGTGCGTGCGTGTGTGCGTGTGCGCACGCTGCCGAAAACCAACCCCATACACTGCTGGAATCTGACTCTTCCTCTCCTCAGTAACTCCTCTCCTCTCCTCTCTGTTTACTCATCTATTCCTTCTTCTCTCACCCCCCTTTCTTATACCTGATTCCTGATTGGAGGGGAGTGGCCCCCTGCCCTGCATTCTTGCACGGGCCAGACAAATAAAGCACGAACATCAAGTCGGGCTTTACGCTGCACGCAGAGCGCATTACTCTGAGGAGGACGGGTGGAGGACTGATGGAAATGAAAATCCAGTGATGGAGCACCTGCCTCTTTAGTCTAATGAGAATTCTGGTCAGGTGATAATTTAATATCACTGAGAAGACAGAGGTGGAGTGGGGATGCTTTGCCTCAGGCCAGGGATTTTTCAGGTTATTTCAGATTATCTGTCAGGTGTGAGAATTCCATTGATGAGATAATCCTTGTTTTCCGTATTCCACCTTTTTTAATGACCGTTGATCATAACACATGACGAGTATTACAGCATAGAACAAGGAAGAAAGAGGTAGCCAGATCAACTGTTTAGGTAAAATAATACAACACTGTAAAAATACTGCAAAAATCTGCCATTTTCTTGTTAATGTATATAAAGTATCAAAGTAAAAATTCTTACTGTTTAGTAAAAAGGCCCCTGTGTATATAACTATAAAATATAATGGGAGAGGTAATAAGAAAAAGCCAAGTTCTGCAACACTTACTCGTATTTTTTAGACTTTTCTCCAACATTTTCCTTTTTTAAATTAAATATTGGATGATAAAAGTTATTTAAATGAAACAATCTGATAAGTTTCGAGAGGCAATGCCACTGTAAATGCAAAAAGGCATCTAAAGGCAAGAAAAAGGTTGATAATGCATTTACTAGTAAACACAACTGTCAGTCAAATGTCAGATAAATATGAGCTGTGAGTTTAACTGTAGTAAAAGTATAAAGTCGCATAAGATAATACTCCAGTAAAATATGAATACCTCAATGAAAACAGACAAAACAACATAAATATGTAATCCTACTTTATGTGTGTCTTATAATTTGCTCCTGTACTGTGTATGTGCACCGTGTCCCAGCTGGTTAGTTCCTGCTCCATAAAAGCCGTAAGAATAGATTTGCTTTTTTCCTGACCAGTGAACCTGCAGACCAGTTTTGGCCTCTTTGGAACTGTGACTCGTCTGGTTTTGGCTTTGAAAACTCGTACATCAAAGTGCACGTAGCCAGGCCTCTGTCACTGCTGACAAATGCTGCATATTGTCATCGGATGTAATGTGACCCTAACTTTGTTTCACTGCCTAAAATTGTAGCCCTCTGTTCGTATTGTTTCGCTCTGGCTCGCTAAATGTTTGTCTTTCTTTATGAAGGTTGTTTTATTTTTTTTATTTAGGTGCTTGGTTTCTGGTTGTTGCCAGTACTCTTTATAAAATTCATAATGAAAGAACATCAACTTTAGAGTTGAGATGTAAGGACAAATGCCTATGACATAATAATTTGCTAATGGATGCATAAACTAACTCATTAAATTATCCAATTAGCATACTGCAACTGACTACGTTTAATAAAACATCACATATGCTAGGACAGTGGTTTCTTTTGCGTATTGATCCTAGTTATATCCTGAACAAAATGTATATGTGTATGTATACGCATCTACAAGAGCATATTATTGATATTATGTCACCCCATTTGCTGGACTGAAGCCCAGCTTACCTGCACAGTAAATACTGTTACCCCGCTCGTCCTCTGCCTGATGTGGTTGTGTAATGCATGATGGCTGCTCTCAGAGTTCATATGCTGAAAGTGCTCTCACAGGTGAGGCAACTCATCACACAAGCTCACCGTAATGCAAAGCGCACAGCTGCACAGTGCAGCACTGTTCCTCCATTACCTGCTGTGGGATTTGTCTGTTGAACCTAGCCCGCCTGCCCGACTCTGATCTGATTCGTGTTGTTGTAGGCTTTGCTTTGGGTTAACAGCCAAAGTGTGTCTTAAACCTGCCATGTTATCATGGTAGTTTCATGCGTTAGGGGGAGAAGCAAGGTGCAACATATGTCCACAGGTTTTAATATCAGTGTACAGTATTTGTTTTATCGTATCGTATTGTGGGCTTTCTTTGTGTGACAGCTTTATTCTTTATAGTCCAAGATTATAAAACAAAAACAAACTGTGATACCGTGTTCTGGAAGTTATTTTAGGCACCTTTTCAAAATGAATAGATTTTAATTAAGAATTCAGATTCTTTGGATAGAGCCGGAGACAGAAGCGAGATGTGACGAAGCCAACAGAGAGGTAGTGGAGCAACGTTAACAAGGTGAGAGGGAGATAACGCTACACACGTAGTGTGTTAAAGATGTAGATGGAAAAACAAACACTTCATATTCTATTTTTGGCGTCTTACCTCTTCTCTTTTTACTCTCTAAAACAAAGTCAGTACAGTGTGGCCAATAGATACAGTAGCTGCCATTATAGATATGCGTATGTAAGTGTGTATGTGTGGCTCCAGATGCAAGATTCTGCTTCTGTTCATTGACACAGCATGCAGGGAGGTGAGGAGCGCGAACGTGACTGCTGGAAGCCTGCTTTAGTGCCACAGCTGGCGTGTGTGTGTGTGTGTGTGTGTGTCTGAATGTACACACAGGTACACATGTATTAGTATGTACAGTTCCTTTGTAGTTGTACATGCTTGTTGCGAGCACATAAAGCTATACGTGTGCATTCATTCCTGTGTGGAACGCACACAAAGGCACAGCTCGGGGAGAGGAAGAATAGCTTGCACCTCCACAGTCTATATTCTGTGGCTGCTGTTGCAACCAACTGTCAGGCTGCGTGCAGGAGGGAGATGAGGAGGGGGATGGGAGATGCCTGACTAGGTGTGAAATCATAACCAGTGCTCATGGATGTAGAAAAACCATACATCAGAGGCGTTTGTGCCTATGAAATCACATCCAAAGGGTTAATTGGCCAGTGAAAGGTTTATAGCCGATTTAAATTAATTATAAACCCAGCCGTGAAGCAAGGGGGGCTGGAAAGAGGTGCACGGACTGGTAATGCTTAACCAGAATCAATCGGGGTGAGCAAACCCTCCTCACCAAAATGTTTGCAGATTTGAAGAAATAAAATCTAAATACGTCGCCTGATATTTACACCGTAGGACCAGAAAGGGCTCGAGTCAGGTCAGGCTGAATGTTTTTACTCGTTTTATGGGGCAGACTCGCAGAGGAAGTGCCAATTTTTTCATCATTTGCTTTCCATTTTTTAGACTTTGGCCGAGTTAAGGCTCACAGAGATCGATGCGGTCCGAAAAAGGAAATTCCTCATGAGATCAACAGCTGCTCATGAACTCAACACAAGCAACTCAGGATCTTGTTCCCATTCAAAGTACAGATGTGTCATCAAGTCGTAGGTGTTCAAGGTGGAGCTCATTTGAACAATTTAATACTCCACTAGGTATCAGGAACAAGGCTTTGTGTTTTATAACTGATCATGGATTTAGGATGAAGCTTCATAATCGAGATGTTACTGGTATCTGTATCAAATCAGTTTGGTAGCTGACGTATTCTGATATGTCCTATTGAAATCGGAGAACAAGCATGCTTTTGTTTCCAAACCTGTTTCTAGGCCCCCCTCATTCACCGCTACAGGTCTCAAGAGCTTATGCTGCTCACTGTGCCCACTTACTTTTGAAACGGCACATGACAGCGGCACGCTAAACCTCTTTCCCTCCGTCTTCCCTATTATCCGGGCCCCGCTCCTTCTGTTCATTTCGTCGGTGTAAATCCGTGTCCAGCGGTGTGAAATCCGTTAATCGATCGTGACACTGATTGCGGGCCGCCGCTGTAAGGCGACTGTGGCTACAGAGGAGCCGGGAGGATGGAGAAAGAGAGTTGATTGGTGCGAGGCGTAGTGCACGTGAGTGGGAGTGTGCACGTGCAGAAAAAAAGAAGAAAAAAGCGAGTGAGAGGTACAGTTGAAAAGAAGGAAGGAGAGGGAGAGATGAAAGGGAGGGGGAGCATGTGCACGAGAGACGGGAAGAGAATGATGGTCGGGTGGAGTGTGTGTCGGAGTGGGTGGGTGAATGAAATATCCCTAATTGCCGGGCTGAAGGTTGCTTGTTGCAGGTTTTACGGCGCGATGACTCTAATGGGCTGCTGTGTGCCATTTAGATATTGTTGTGGTTAAAAAGCTTTGGCAGCCACAGGACTCGACTGTCACGCAACACGCAGAGGGACAGGGAAGACGGGTCACACGTGCGTCTTAGTGTGTGTGTGGGACAGAGGGAAGGAGTGAAGAAAAAAAAATCAAGACTCAATGTGATTTAACGGCCTCTTCTTTGAAATTGATTGAAAATGGTCTGGGCACAAAATCAATGGCCAAATGGAGAAAATGGAGAAAAGTAGCCAGCTGGTAATGAGGCTCCTGTCCTCTCTGAGTGCACGTCCTCAGACCAACCATCTCAAAGCCAAATAAAATACATCAGGCATTGGACATCCACTACAAAAACTAATAAAAGTAAACTTCAGTAGTGTTTAGCACTGAAATGACAATACCAGTGGCAAGTGGTAGAAAATGTAATGAGAAATAAGAATACATCAGTGTGTTGTTGTTGTTGTTGTTGTTGTTGTTGTTGTTAACAAAATCGAAATTGTGTCTGATACATTCTCAGACCAGGACATGATTTAACATTTACTCAGGAAGAGGGCATTTTGTGGAGGCAGTCCTATGCACTGACATCAGTAGTTTGATGTATTCTTCGACTTATATTTCGACATTTCCATGTTTATTCTTGACATTTCGACTTAATTCACGAAATGCAAAAGGTAAATTTTCCTCTTATGCCTGGCCCTAATAGTCCTCGTCCATCCAAATTCACAGCCTATGATGCACAGGAAGATATTGCTGGGATTAGGAATGATACCGTTTGAAGTATTCATAAATCCAGCTGCAAGTTTTGACTCCATCTGTCCTAAACCAAAACAACCTCTGGCACATGCAACTCTCACTCTCTGCTCTCTAGTCTCTTTTCAAGCTTCGCTGCAGCTCTACTTTGTTTTAATGAGGACACACACACAGACACACACAGCTGTGTCACATGCACACAGGTAACCACAAGTGTACAACAAGCAGGGATCTGATGGTGACACAATGAGGGAGTGTCACTACACGTTAGCATCTTAAGAGACTGTGGGAAGGAGGGGCGGCGGCTTGCGGAGAAGAAGTGGGACTTTAGTGTTGGAGCATGGCTTTACGAGGCAAAAAACAGGGTTAGTTAGTCATGGGGGTGAGGTAGAATAAGATAAGCTTCTTCTTTGAATCATTGTCTTCGCCCTTCTTCTGAAATGTTCTGTTGTGGAGACAAACCCCTGCCACTGTCATGCCAGCGAAGCAGATATGAGTTTTAATTTTCACTGCAGTCTCACTAGTGAGAGACGGGACAGAAAAGAATATAGGGGTGGGGGGGGGGGGGGGCAGTTTCCATTTTATCACGTGCCTCCTAGTAATTTCTTCCCCTCATCATTCCAGTGATGCAGAACATTTGTTACGTCTGTCACCGTGCTGCCGCGCCGTCGACCTCTGCACCCCTGCTTTCTTGAGGTGCCGGAGAACGAGGACTCGGGGCTCACGCTGCAGACGTGCCCATTGAGTCACTGTGTACGAGAGCTCGCCGGCTAAATGCCTGAAATGTAAAATGTAATATGTAGGGGACAGGGAGAGAGCGGCAGAGATAAAAGAGGAGGGAGATAGAGGGAGCAGTCTTTGCTTTTTGCTCGGGACGGGAGATGCGAGGAGGAGATGGAGGAGGAGGGAGAGTGGAGATAGAGAGGGTGGTCTCGGCACTGACAGTGACTGAGCGCAAGCCTTTATCGTGTTGCCAGGAAAAGAACACAGAAGCACATATCAACCGTACTCTCACTCTATTTCCTTTTGCTCTCTGTTCGCCTCTCACTCCTCTCCTCCTCCTCAGCCCTCGCTCTTTCGCTTCCCTATGAAGATTCGGGTGGTTGTATGTTCCACTTATTTCTATAGGCTAAAGAAAGTCTTGGGGTAAATGTTGACCTTCGACCTTGTTTTGTTACTGTAGTGCAAACATAGCACATATCGTAGACAAACAGTAAACATGCGGGTGAGCTGAGAAAACTCTGATAGTGGATTCATGTGTGTGTAAGGGAGGATTCAGTTCTTGTGGTGAGAAACAGCCCCAGCATGATGATGGCTCTGGGCCTACAAGTGACAGCACAGCCCAGGTGCACCCTGTGATGAAGGGTGGATGGAGGGAGAAAAGAGGGCAGGGCAGGAGGAAGAAAGCAACAGAAGACAGCATAGAGAAACGTAGCAAGGAAGGCTGAGACGAGAGGAGGGGGTGGGGGGGTGGGGGGGTTATGGATGTTGTCAAAGAGCGGAGAGGAGAAGGAGGACAGAAAGAATGGAGCGAAGGAGGGAGAGCGGGGGATACTAGAGGGAGAGATGACGAGTTGAGAGTTGAGGGGTCAGCCAGAGCAGGAGATTGATATCGGTTGATATGACAGGATCGGAAGAGATAGCCGAGGACAGACGGAGAGAGTGGAGGGGGAATAAATGGATAAATAATCCCT
Organism: Scophthalmus maximus; assembly: GCF_022379125.1. Classification (NCBI taxonomy): domain Eukaryota; kingdom Metazoa; phylum Chordata; class Actinopteri; order Pleuronectiformes; family Scophthalmidae; genus Scophthalmus; species Scophthalmus maximus. The sequence goes on along the minus strand of NC_061531.1, from coordinate 6,116,374 downwards.
TATCTGAAACTTACTGTCCTCTGTCTCCCTTACTTCTGCACTCGAGCCCCTTTCACACTAGACAAAAAAAACCCATACTAACACTAACACAATGGGAAAGGGAACAATCATCATTCGGTCCCGGGGTCAAATGGCTCTGCAGTTGTCTGGGTTATTTTATCAGCTCCAGCTCCGATCGGCAGCAATGGGAACAATCCATTCAATTTACCCAGGTGGACATGTAGATTGTCTCCCCCTTTTTTCCCCGATCCGATGCTATGATGCAAATTGTGGAGACAATAGAGGCTCATTGCCTCCGTCTGTAACGCCTGTGACTCTCAGCCACAAATTCCACCCGACTCTGTTCTAGAAGTGCTTCAGCAGTTCTTCCATTTGGTGTAAAAGGGGCATCTGTCGCTCTTCCCTCTTCCCCTCAACCCACCGTCACCCTTCCCCTCCTCCTCATCCTCTCTGCTTGAAGCAAAGGACCGGTAGAAATATGTCTGACTTCAGAAGCATGCTCATCTCCCTGACTCCCGAAAGCTTTTCACAGCAGCCTGGGGACACAGGCACAGGCACATTCCACCTCCAACCCTATGATTTATCCTCCGTCTTACTGAGAAATATGTTCAAAATCTTTGTGAGGGTTGTTTAGTTGAGACCAGATCAGTTAAATGCATCAAAATATCCCAATCAAACACTTAAACATTATGAACTGGCAGTCTGTCTTAATTATGAAGCTTTGGAGTTTGAAATAAAAGTGATTCCACAAACACTTTTCCCCATCCTCTGCTCTTTGAGGCTCATTTCTGGTTCATCTTTGGGTCAAGATGGTTGAATGTTTCCCAAATTAGCACCATGGGACTGTATTTTTTTTATTGTTTAGTAAAGCTGTGTATGAATTATCTTCCATTCTCTCATTCCAGCTTTGCACTGCAAGTTTTAGAGTGCAGTGTTTTAAAGAAGCATTAGCTTGAATCTGTTCTACGGCTGTAGTTTCATCTTATAATATAAAACAAAAAGGTTTGAGATCATAGAGAAATCACAAATCACATAATCTTCTGGACAGTACTGAATGATCCAACTGATTTCTCTTTAAGACTTTAACTGTGTGACTCAAATTGAGCTTGTGAGTTATAACCATATATATATATATAGTATATAAGATGGACAATGCATCTCGGCCTCTTCCCGTTGGACAAAAATGCAGCTTAAATATTCCGGATATGGGTGCCACCATCTTGGTTCTTTGATGTCATTTGAAGACCCCAAAAACACAAAAGCGGGCTTCACATTTTCTGGCCGACGACTAGACTCATTTTGTGGGCTGAAATGACAATTTTAGGTGGCAGATTTGTTCAGATGTAGTTATTTAGTAACTGATGTTCAACAGCTTGTCAGCTGGAGAGTTGTAAATCAAGGTCTCCAGCAGACTGTTTAATTTTTCCAGCTAAAATTGTGATCCTCGCGAAAGGTGATAAGGAACAGCCACTGCCCTTGTGTTGCAAGTACGCTAAAGAAAAAAAATTCTAAATCAACCCTGTTTAGATGCTTGGCTTCCATACAAAGTGTGGTCTCTGATTTATTATTTGATTTTTGAGAGAATGAGAAAAGGCTTTTATGATTAGAACAATAACCAGTGTGTTGGACAAATGTAAGGCCACTCCGGATAACGGGTTCTGTTGGCGTTGGAAATCCAGCACAGATCGGTACAGAGCTTCTAACGTTACCCTACTATAGTAAGGAATGTAGTAAGTACTAAACAAGGAAAGTGCTACTGTGAATGGGGCTTTTTTTAAAAGAATAACAAAATGTTGTCAACTAAAATGAATACATGCTTTGGAAGTAATGGTCACCTACTACTGTAGGGATGAAGCCAGTTAGCCAGGGATGATAGGACAGTGAACACACAGTTTAATCCATTCCTTACAATTTTTCTCTGGTGTTTTGGGGGTTTTAAAGAGCTTTAAAAAAAGACTCCATCCTTCAACCAAACTCTTTAAACGCAGAGCGTTTTTCCACTGAGTTTCTGTGTCTGGGGAATTTAGAGACGTCTTAGTCGGTTCATGTCACTATTCTTGAAAATTCTGTCACACGCTCATGAAACATCTTTCTTAGAAAAATACACAGATAAATAAAAATCATGACCATCTCCAGATATGTTGAAGACTCACATTTCGCTTGAGCCACACTATTTAGTCTCCCTAGCCTGACTATGAGACGCACAGACACACGCCGAGAAAGAACTATTACTATTCTACAAGGGCCAGGGGACAAACAAGTGCAGCAGCAGGAAAAGCATCAGACTGCAGAGGCCCCTCAGCGGGTCGTCTGCTAAACTTAGAGCAGAAATGGGCCAGAGAGAAACGATCTGTGCCTTTGTGCGCGGGCGTGTGCGCGTATTTGAATTAGGTGGTCTTCTAAGTGTTCTTAACTTCTCTCTGATTGTGTCAAGATGTGAAACACAACATCCTCTCCTGCATTGTATCTCTTGCCAAGTTGAATTTGTTCCGTCCAGTAGTTTTTTCTTTCATTTTGTAGTTTCATCCTTTAAATCCATGGGAGGGTGTGGTTACGGTAAAGGTGTCGTCAAACTGCATTCAAAATCATGTTGAGTCGAAATTATTCAAATATTTTAATGAAGTCCCATGCTTTTTTTCTTTCTTAAATGGAGATTCAAAAAGTACTTAAAATAAGGTCACTGTTAATTAGATGATGGTCTGACAAATGTGCCAGCTAATTAAGCTCGTATGTGTTTGATTAAAGATAAGTCGGCTTCCATGATAAGAAATGTGATGATGAGGCACGAGAAGCACGAAGCAGAGGGAAAAGAGCGACAGCAAGTGAGGGGAGGTTTAATTGAGGTAGAGATAATGAGTGTGTGTGTGTGCGTGCGTGTGTGTGTGAGCGGGTGACTGAAACGAGAGAAGGAAAACGAGGGACAGAGAGAAATGATGGGGGAGCAGAGAGGAGGGCTCGTCATCAATATGTATATATATATATAAATAAAGTGTGTGTGTGTGTGTGTGTGTGTGTGTGTGTGTGTGTGTGTGTGTGTGTGTGTGTGTGTGTGTGTGTGTGTGTGTGTGTGTGTGTGTGTGTGTGTGTGTGTGTGTGTCCTGCCCACTGTCTTTTAAATTCACTATATTTAAGCGAGGGCCAGCTGTTCCTCCTGCCTCACCTCCCACTCTCCTGCTCTCTCTTCTTTCCCTCCCTCCATCCAGCCCCTTCCCCTCTGTTTCTCTCTGGCTTCTCTCTCCATCAGGCAGTGCATCAGCAGTCAATAGCACCCCCCCCCCCCCCCTACCCCCCACCCCCACACAAGTTCAAAGAGCCTTTACAGGCAGGATAGAAATATGCATTGCCAAAACCTCCCAGCAACAGACACCATCATCTCTCTCCAACTTGCTCTACCTTTCCATCGCTATGAATTTTTGTCCCTTTTCCGCTCAGCGCTAGTTTCTCACAAATGAAAAAAATACCTGTCTGGTATGAACTTACCCCCGAGGCTTATTATTATGTCTTGAAATCAATATTGCGTTTGAGGAAATGTCAACCTCGTACCTTTATACGGGCTCATTAGGATGTAATATTAGGATGTTGTTCCACATTATCTCGCAGATTATCGGGGGGCCTCTTGTGTTTTAGATTTGGTACATCATGCAGTTACTGTAACACATGACACAGAAAACCCCTTTTTTTTTTAATAATTCTTTAGTTTCTTTTGCACCTGTGTAAAACCTACACAGACCTGCACTTAGAAAAGACAGTCTACAGCAAAGCAGACCTGAACAGTCTCTAACAGGGAGAGAATGACGTAATGTATGAAGAAGCGGCCATGGAATCCAAAACATCAGCAACAATAAAAATGTCCCAAGAACTAAAGTAAAGACTTATTCCAAAAATTATTCACTTATAACACGTGACAAATACTAATTCAAAGAAACAACAGAAAAGACTGTTTTTTACTTCCTGCACCAACAATCTGTAGCCAACCAGGGGATAAGACATTAATTTTGTAACAGCTGAATATATACGTGACTCAGCCTAGTATTGTACTGTAGCAGCTCAGCGTGTACATATATCTGAAACAACGCACATGCAAGCCGACACGAGGAAACACAATGTCTGCAGCTGACACAATTGAACTGTGTGTGTGTTTTATGATACTGTAACCACAGCAGAATGCGGCAAGTGTAAGTGTAAATGTGTGTATTTCAAAGTGTGTCCCCGTGTTCTGGTGTAGTGTATGCGCCTCCTTTATGTAATCACTCTACAATACATTTCCATTTAGCTGTGCGATTGCTAGTGTTTTATCGTGTTGTCATATCTCTCTCTCTCTGTGTGTGTGTGTGTGTGTGTGTGTGTGTGTGTGTGTGTGTGTGTGTGTGTGTGTGTGTGTGTGTGTGTGTGTGTGTGTGTGTGTGTGTGTGTGTGTGTGTGTGTGTGTGTGTGTGTGTGTGTGTGTGTGTGTGTGTGTGTGTGTGAGAGTGTGAGAGAGAGAGAGTGAGAGAGAGTGCGCGCGTGTGCATGCATGCATGCATGCATATTCCAGAGCAAGATTGGAAGTGGGTCTATTTCCTTTGCAGTCACTGATGTGCCCCTATCTGTGTAATTGAAATACCTGAGTTATTGACTCTCTCTTCCTTCCAAGTCAAATAACTGCTCCAGGAGTGTGTGAGTGCACTCACTGGGAGGCTCTGGGGCAGAGCAGGCAGACCAAGGCCTACCATCCATGGAAAACACACACACACACACACACACACACACACACACACACACACACACACACACACACACACACACACACGTATATGTTACAGACAGCCCAACTGAGGCCAAGCCTGTACAAATACAAATTTCTGGGCTCACATGGGCACAATTAGACGCCCAAACACACTCTTATGCATTCATACATACTGTACATGCAAACCACATTAACTCACACACATATACACACTGTATCACCAATAGATACATGATACATCTTAATCTCTCTCTCTCAACCACACACACATACACACACACACACCCATGCAAACACACACATGCACGTCACGTAGGAGAGAGCGCACATGTGTCCCGTCTTTCTCTTCTCCGCTCTGACAGCAGCAGTCCTCTGTGGTTGAACAACTCAGGCTTTGCCTCCTCCTGCCTAAATGGCTGGCTGACTGCCTGACATGCACACACAATCATACACACACACACACCTCCGTGCGCCTGCTCCACCACTGACTCCTGGCTTCCTGCCCCTTCACCGCTCACTCGCTCCGTACAGGATCACAGCCGTCTGCCAGCCTGCCCGCTCCCTCTCCGCTCAGCCTATTGTCAACACATTGTCCTCTGCCTCTGTCCCTGTGGAGGCTTTGAATCTTGGCTACATCCTCGCTCGTTCTCTGTACATCTCTATCCTTTATTCTTGCTTGCTTAATTCCCTCTTCGGCTCTTTTTCCTGCATCTCTCTCTTGGCCCTGTCCACGTTGGCCAGACAATCTCGCTGTATTGTCTGGTGTAGTCGTGTATTGTTGCCTGTGCACAGTAGCCAGCGCTGACGTCAGCTGTGGATCCACAGAGAAGACAGTGACCGGCGAAGAAGCATATTTAAAGCCTTGCTGGCCGGCTTCCTGCACCTGGCCCACTGACTCGCTGGCCTCACTTCCCCCCTCTGGGAATTTTAATACTCACTAATCGATCACCTTGTGCCAACAGAGGTGGTAATGTGGCCAGAGCCTAATTGTTGTTGCTGTAAATGAAGAGAGGTGTTTTGCGGCACTTCATTTTACTTCTTATCATCCAACCCGCTTACCACCAGCTATTTTCTTTTACACCCCTATCTCTAACCTTTCCCGCTTTCCCTGCTTTTGCGTCTGTCCTTTGCTTCTTTTAGCATGTATTTTTCTCAGAGGCTAATGAAAATGCTGCGGACCTCTGGCACTCTGAATAAGTGTGTTGGACAGTACATTAATGCCTTTCTTAAGAAGAAGAGAAAGATAGAGAGGGAAAGCCAGAGGAAATGGGGGGGGGGGGCAGGGTGGCTGGGGTGCTGTAGAGAGGATAAAAGAGGAAGCGAGACAGTGTGCGAGTCTGGAAATTCAATTATAACTGTGCCCTGGCAGTAATTCCACTGGTATAAATGGGACGGGAGAGTGAGGGAAGGGATGGCCGGAGATGGATGCGGGACGAGAGGGAAAGAAGAGACAGAAATTTGAGGAACAAATGAATTCAAGTTACCTGAGGAATATTGACTATACAGCATCTGTGTGCGCATCATTATCTCATGATCTGGAAACACATCAGCTTCTCTATGGAGCCCAGCATCAGATGCACATGTTTAATGTTTCACATAACATGGGATAATGACATGTTTCCAACCTCAAGGATGCCTCACCACTCATTATTTGCATGTTTTTCACATGTGCATCGTACCTCTCGGCATGCCACCTCAACGGCATTGCCCTGATCTCATTAATACAAAAAAAAAGAGAAAGAAAGTAATGGATCAACCCATGTGCTTCCCCTGGGAGGGGCAGGTTAGCCTTTGATGTTGACTGAAGCACAGAGAGAGTCCTACAAAGCCAGAGAGATTTCAACACCCTGCCTGCCTGGCTGCCTGCCTGGCTGACAGCTACAACTGTTACTCACATCAAATTGAACAATTGAACATGAAAAAAAGAAAAATAAATATCTCATTCATATAATTTGCCACATTAAAGGGCACAAATATCCAAGAATAATGTACACAAAATTATGTACACAGTAGTTCTCATAGGCTGACTCACACACACACTCTTTCACACACATGCACAATAAGGAGCTCATGTCTCAGAACTGCAGAGTCTTGACTAGACGAGCATTTCTCACGTCCTCCTGCTCTTCTGTCCAGCTCAATATTCCTTTTCAGCACTGGTGGCTTCAATATGAGTCTGTGAGCGATGTTTATTGGAGTGTCAGCTCTTTGGTTCGCTGTACACTCTCCATCTCTCGTACTTAGATCGAGCTTCTCCAATGGAAGGAATGTTTCAGGTGAAGTGTGTTCAGGGTGGATGGGTGACATTGATATACTGTATAGCACCTTAGAGGTTAATGTACATTGACGTGGGATTGTTCTAACATGCTTGTATTAAAAAACAAATGATAGATGACATTGAGGACAGTGCCGTCGAGTCCCCAGAATTTTTTTCTCCCCAGCTGCCCATGTGTACAAACTCATTAAAGGAGTCATAAAGGCAACTAATGAAAATCAGGACCAGTATCATTACATTAGCCCACTGGTGTCCCCTCGCCTTTCTCCTCTGTGAGCGGGAGAATAAGAGCAGCTAGATTAATGTTCGCACCAATAATGTTACAAATCCACCACTGTCCTTTTAGTGGTGGCGGTTCTCCTCTGTGTGGAGCGAAATGAAAGTGCAGCACAATATTGCTACGTGGCCATTCACGCTCTGCATCCTTGTGTGATTTTGTGTGTTTTTCAGGACGACAACTCCATGTTCTTTCAGTTTGGCCCCTCCATCGAGCAGCAGGCTTCGGTCATGCTGAACATCATGGAGGAATATGACTGGTACATCTTCTCCATCGTCACCACGTACTACCCGGGTTACCAGGACTTTGTCACCAAGGTAACTGAACTCAGCTGAGACGACGCACACAATATCAGGACATAAAGGGAAGACGGATACAGACCACAGAATGAATTAGCTTAATTTGCCACAATGGAAATATTTCAGCCCAGCTCTGTGAAATATACTTAAGAAATTAACTTATGAACGTTTAATATATGAGGCTAATTAGACACAAGTTTGACACAAATTCAGACGCTGGTATTAACCCGACCACTGGACCTCTGCACCCCTCTAATAACCCAAGTTGTGTTTAATCTAACATCCTATTTACCTTGGAACAAGTGTCAGGTTAGATGGATAAGAAAAAAAAGTCTCTTGTATAGATTTGTCAATATATTAAAGAGTTGAAATACACAAAATGTATACACATTTTTTCAAAAATCCTACTTTTTAAGATCTTAAAAAGATTCTTTCTCAAGGAAAAAGCAGTTCTTTAGAATTTGACATGAAAGCAGACTGCCGTCTTACAATCAACGTCTGTTTTCTTTGTTTCCTCAGATCCGTGGCACCATCGAGAACAGCTTTGTGGGCTGGGAAATGGAAGAGGTTTTATTACTCGACATGTCCGTAGACGACGGAGATTCAAAGATCCAGAACCAGATGAAGAAGCTCCAGAGCCCCGTCATTCTTCTCTACTGCACAAAAGAAGAGGCCAACACCATCTTCGAGGTGGCCCACTCTGTCGGGATCACCGGCTACGGCTACACATGGATAGTCCCCTCGCTGATCGCGGGAGACACTGACGTCGTGCCTGCAGAGTTCCCCACAGGTAGGAAATCGTGTCAGACCATTGACTCTAAACAAGTATCAATGAAGGCATAATGATCAACTCTGAAATGTAGTGTGATAGTAGCAGAAAAGTCAGAGTCTTGATAATGTCAGCAGTTGTTTTAAATCCAAAATTAACTTTAGCCCCTAACATTACCCACCATTAGCTACTAGTCAGTCCAGGCCAAGTGAAACTGTAGCAGCACACTTCCTTTAAGACGAAGCGTCTTTTGCATGCACAAGTTCATTACTCTCATTGGAGAAGCACCTCAAGTGCACTCGCAACTGAAAGCGACACTGTCGCATTGTGCATTTGTTGTGAGGCGCCTGTTTTCCAGAGATGAAAAAAAACCCTCAAATCTTTCAAATGCATCTTGCGCACCACAGGTCATGTGACTGCTTATTACCTCAGACAGATGCCCGGCCATTGCGCCGATTCACAGGTTTAGCAAGTTTAACAGCATACGCCTGTAGTACTGGTGAGAATAATGAGAGTTCTGTAAGAAGGAGCCTCCAGCACGATAGCCGGTTTCTCTTGCATATGCCTCATTGGCTAACAATGCCCTCCTCCACTGCGACATACTGATTAATTGACACGCATACAGACTAATCAGTCCTGAATTCAGATGTGTAGTACCTTGTTGTACCATACTATTTTAAATTTTGTTAAAACAGTTCCGACAGTTTGGTAACAAATGTTGAAAACGGGAACAGTTTAGTATTTAAAAGATATTTGTCTGGATGCGGGACGCCCAGCTCGACTGGACAAATTGAGACATCTAGTGCCTGCAATTTTATTTTGTCAAATCACTCTCAAGCTCAAGGACATTTTTATCACAGAGTTTGGAAGTCGAGGTCTGCGACGCTAACAGCACTTACAGCTGGCTTGGAGGCCGCCGTGTCATCTCTGGTGTTGTGTTTGTTCTCTTGTCTTGATAACTTGTGGAGATGCTGGCCCGCTGCACAGTCGCTCATGGAAGCAAAGACAAAGACATGGACCCTCATCCAGGATGTGGCAGCATCCATTCGCAATATTCACCATCTTACGTTGGCTCACTTGAAACCACAGAAGTAGAAGAAGAAATGCTGTTTTTCCAAATTCAGTCTTTTGAGATAGCTATTCAGACTTTCTCCTGCAAGACACAGAAAAACAAACTGACCTTTCCTAGCAAGTATCCCCCGCCTCACACACTCCCCCTACACACCACTGGAGGTCATTGTAACCTTTGAAGGTCAAATGTGGAACCAAAGTGACATCTAAGTTGGGTTGCATAAAACACTCAACCCTCTCACACAGTCTGTCAGGCACTCCTGTCAGACTGCGTCATGTAACAACACCTTCAGCACTTGGGGGTGGACAGACACTTTTCGAAAGGCCAGCTCGCAGTCGGAATCAAACCTTTAACTGTTGGCGATGTTGCCACCACCAGATCGAATTGAACTCTCCGCGTCTTCGCTCTGCTTCCCTCTCTGTAGGAGAGTAAACTGTAGAGCAGGTTGTATATTTACCCTGGACATATGAGCTTGATAATTTGTTGGTGTTTGGCTTGTTGATTTACAGCGAAGGCGAGATATTACACTCCTTCCTGTCCTCAACACTTTCTGGGAAATTGTTGCCAGACTGAACCTGAGATCGTTGTGCTGTTCAAGCACTGTAATTCAAACTTTTTACCTTTACTCCCTTATTGGCATCCATGGATGATTTACTCTAAATTGGAGTTAGGTGTGTGCCTGTGTGCGTGTGTGTGTGTGTGTGTGCGTGCGTGCGGCTTTGTGTGCCTTTGTGTGTAATGTCGGTGTGCATTTGCCTATGAAATGTTCTTGTTTCATGATTTAATTTGCCTGAGAAAATAATGGGTGTGTGTAATCAAATGGGCTGTGTGTTTGTGTGGACCTATTGTAGTAGGTGAGTGTTTACTTGCAGGACAGTGTGAAAAAAACTATGTGTGTGTGTGTGTGTGTGGGCGTGGGCGTGCGTGTGTGTGTGTTTGTCAGTTTGTCAGTTTGTCAGTTTGTCTATTTGAAATTAGATTTCCACTCTATAAAGTTTGATATATTACCATATCAGCTATGTAAATCGCACAACAACTTCCCTCTTGATTAATGTTGTCACAGAGATAACGTGACTTGCTCATGTACTGCCTAAATGATCACAAATAGGAACCGGCGGTGTGGCTGTGTTGATGGACACACAAACACAAACACACACACACACACACACACACACAAACACTTTTTTTGAGCTAGCACTGAATTATCATGGAATTAATTGTGTGAGACCCAATGACAGATCGCTGGCTAAATGTCAGTCCCTCATTTAATGTGTGATGAATAGGATACATTTACCAATTCATATGACACTCAAAGTTGTCCTATATAGTCTAACCTAAACAGCAAAGTGATAGATATTTAATAAGTAGATGTAATATATTTTGTGTCAGTTTAAATGGACATGTATTTACCATAGTATAGTTTGGATGTCGAAATGTGCATTCGGTGTGCACTGCAGGATCTTGTTGATGCTGCCCTCAATGAGATGAACATGGAAGACGGATTTTACTTTGCAGTCTATAAAAGCTGCACTGAGGGCAGCCTCACATTCAAGTTCCTGGAGCATCTGAAAACTTTTGTAATGGCTGAGCTTTAGTTGATTTGTTTCACTGCAGAAGCATTAACATCCTGACATTAATCTGTTTGTTTTTAAGAGTTTGAGTTTAACAGAACACCGGTATGAAGTGACCAAGATTAAGATTTTACTGTACAAGAGTAGGACACGAGCATGATATTTGTAGATATTTGGCATTCACGAGTGAAACTCAATCATCCAGTCAACCCTCAGCTCTGCCTTTTAACCTCGACAGCGGAAAAAAGCCATGTGAAATCGGGCAGTATCAGTCAACCGCACCAACTCCTGAACCCGCACACAGCCGAGGGACACCGCGGCACCGCGTGTGACTGATGGTGTCGCGGTGTGCGCTTTGAGTGAATGCAGCAGTTCAGGGTTCAGGCGAAGGTGCGCGCTGGCTGCGGGGCTAATTTGCTTACGACGCTCACTTAATAATTTGCACCATGTGTGATGAAGGGCCTCCAATTCTACTGGGTAATTCCACTGATGCCTTCCGTAAGTGGCGCTCAGGGGAACCATCTCTACTCCCACTCTCCTCTTTCCTTTCCTTACTTCCTCATTTCACACTGCTGTTCCCTCACTCCTCTGTGATTTTCTGTCTCAGTGTCTCAGCCTCCTCTGGTTCGCTCCCAACTCTCTCCTTTGCTGTTTTTTCTTTTCTTTTTTTTGCTGCTGTATCTTTGTGTCTGTCTGAGTTTCTCTCTCAGCTCACTCTGTCCCTCTTTTTCCTCCGCATCCCTCTTAGCTCTCTCTCTCTTTTACTAACAGCCGCTCTGTCTCTATTCTTCCTGATCAGAGTTGCACATCACCACTGCACACACTGTGCCAACGTAACCACCCAGTCTGACATCACTGACAATAATAAGCTGTTTCCAAAAATACCCAGTGGTACGTTAGTTCTGCGATTACAATCTCCAATCCGGTCGCCTGCGTGTGGTCACAGTGTTTGTGATTTTTTTTCCCCTGTATATGTGCGTATGTGTTTGCGTATCCAGCTGTTGCCTTTAAACAGAGACAGTAGCCAGTTTACTGGCCAGAAAAAAAAGCCTTTACAGCTGCTGCAGCTATAAGACTGTCAGCTGACATGTCTTTGTTATGACATTCAAACATGTCCCGAGAGATGTATGAATATTTACGCAGTTCCCAAGATGTAAAAAAGAATACACCACACGGCACAAGCACATCTTAAGCACACACACAGACGCACACTGGCGCACACACACACCGCTTATAATCCTCCCCATAAGTTAATAAAATGTACATGTATAAAAAGGAACAAGCAATGGGAGTGAGTGTTGAGAAAGTGTCAACAGTGTGTGACATTAGATGTGGTCCTGGAGGGCCGGAGCTGTCAGCGCTGAGGCCCCCCGAGGAAGGCAGGTTGCCAGGCCGCCTGTCTATTTCTGACCACTGACATGGTAGTGGACTGGCTGACATGTGGTCATACGCTGTCAGATAAATGCAGATCAACTGCGGGACAGAGAGAGGGACAGATTAAAAAGAGGACAGAGACAGCCAGCCAAATAAATTGGCTTGAAGGCAGGGTGTGCTTCAACGAGAGCCATGCGACTTGAACCCAGAGCCGGGCCCCCATTGGGCGCACACAGGAAGATTATTTATTGGGCATTTTCAAAAGTCACAAGGACACTTGCTGGTTGAGGCTGTTCAAGGTTTCGACATTAAATTGTCAATGGGGCCTTCATTTTACACAGAAAGCTGGCCTCTGGTTTCCACTCAATGACATGGTTTGATAGAACACATTTTATTAGTTTTAGCAAGACTAAAACTCTGTCAGACGGTTGAAAGTATGTCTTCACCTAACTATTTAATATTCTGAAATGATTCATTACAGTACAGTTGATAAAGGAGGAGGACAAATAAGGGTGTGGAGAGTAAATTTGCAACACTCCCTTCTTTTCTTTCACTCCCTTCATCTGTCATTATATAAACCTTATGTTTCCATATGCTCTATTGAATGTGCTCATTTGCCAAAAGAGTACAGTAAGTTGGTGATTAGCTGGGTTTTCGAGACCCCTATACATTCAGAAAGTAAAAATAAAAGTCCAATAAGGATGAATAATGTCCCAAACCCAAGGTGTATAAATAAATGAGTGAATAAAAATGCAAAACAATAATGATGATAATAAATAGAATGAAGATCCAAGTTCCAAAATGGATCCAGAACAACAACAATCTCACCTGTCAGTGACAGAGGGGGAACAAGAGAACTGAAGGATTGGCCATTAAAAAAGAGATTGTGCACACCGGGCTCACTGCCGGGCAGCATGCAGCGTCTGTCATCAATTAATGGTGGCTGTTTGTTATGAGTTAATCATCTTATCAATAATGGCAGTTTAATATCTGTAAAACTCATTATCGAAATGTCAGCTCTGCTTTAATAGATCCATAATGGGACTAATTTTGTGAAGAGTTTCCGTGAGTTTCTGAAGAATGAATAAACAAAAACACATTGATGAATGAAGATGCTGCCTCCGGGGTCCACGCAGGTAAATCACTGTCATTTGTTGTTGTTGTGTGAATCTAAGCAAGGGGAATATCCTCAGCCAGCCTTTGACAAAGGAGGTAAACCCAAACTTGATGGGTCACGGACTGTCCCCAGCCTCGGGAATACTCGTAATATCCATGTATCGTCCATCTACTTACTGCTCAATCAACAGCAAAAAGGGACAAGAGAGAGTGGAGGACGGAGGTGCATATTGTCAAAAAAGTGGAATGGGCTGATGGAAAGTTGTAAGTGCACCAGGAGAGATTGGCTTGAGAGGGAGAGAGAGAGCAATGAGTGAATGTTCATAAACAGACCAATTTTCAAATGAGAACAGGGCTCAGGCAGTCAGAAGGACAGATAAACAGACGTACAAACTGACAGCACTTAATACAGACAGATGGACAAACACAGCAAGGTGATAGACGCTCGCTCAGTCAGGATGGCAGTGCGTTTCATCCGCTCTGAGTCATCACACAGCGAGTGCTCCGTCTCTTGGAGTGTGTTCAAAACAAGTACGCTCTTTGTGTACCCCCCACACAATCTCCCGTGTCTCTCCCCGCTTTAGTTTTTCTCCGTCTGTTTTTCTCTTTTGTCTCCGTCGCTTCACTTTCCCCTCATGTAGTCCCATTGACCTCTGTCATTCTCATAATTCACTTGCCCTACATTCCTTCTGAAATTACCTCTCCATTATTACAAAACCCATCTGTCCCCTCAATCTCACTATCCCCCTCTGCCGTCTTTCATCATTTCCACATCTCGCTCTGATCTTCCTCTTTTGTCCATCCAGGTCTGCTCTCCGTGTCTTACGACGAGTGGGACTATGGCCTAGATGCCCGTGTTCGCGACGGCGTGGCGATCATCACCATGGCGACTTCCACCATGATGATGGACCGCGGACCACACACCCTACTGAAGTCCGAGTGCCACGGAGCTCCTGAAAAGAAGACCCCCATCTCAGGCAACCCCAACGAAGTGCTCAGGTGGGTGGCTGGATTGTTGTGTTGTTGAGGACGGGTTTAGAAATTGTGACCTGAAAAAGTGGCAAATAATAGTTGGAAATTCATACATTTTATGAAACAGTACAATATGAGTTTTAACACATTACAGGCACTTTTTGTTTCATGTGAGGAGTACTCCATTGCTGGAGCATTGCAGCTCCATAAAGTTGTAGCAACGGAGGCAGATACATCCCGACATTTTGTGTTTCTAGTATATATCGAGCTCTTTAACAACGCCGGATCCTACATTTCCCGGACATGCAACTCAACCATGTCCTTAATTTGACCTCTGATGGTTCTCAATTTTTAAATCCTTTCACAAGTTTTTACTGACAAACCACTATGGTTTGGTAATTGTTGACAATTTAATTGTGCAACGTATAGAAACTTAAAATCCAATTTGTCAATATCATCGTGACATCTCTGTTTCAGACGATTGTACTTGTCCATCATCTCCCTCCCTCAACAGTTATCTCTTGCTGCGAGAAAGTCAGAGTGCATCGCACGCAAAATGTCCCTTTTCCTACTGCCTGTGCAGTCCATTTAGTTTTTGCCCTAAAGCAGTCCAGTGCCAGTTCCATGAGAACTAGCTCTGTGGTAATCAATCTAAAATACAGCAGAGAGGCCGTGTTTCTCAGCAGTGGTCTCATTTGTTTAGCGTTATGTATTTGAAATTACACTAGTGTCCCCTAAATTAATGTGGCGGTGATTTATGGAAGTTAAAAGGCTGCACTCTGCACGGCTTCAAAAAGTGCAGAGGGTTCAGGTGGTGTTACATCAACACGAGCTCACTGGCGTTACCATGGCAACCATGGATGCAGCAGATGCCTGCAGACAAACACACACACACACACACACACACACACACACACACACACATGCACCTTCATCCCCTACATACTGTGATCATCCTCCTCCCATGTAATAATACCCTACACACCCAAACTCCCCCTTCCTGTGCCCGCTCCTCAGAAGAAAAAAATCCACCCCCACCCCCCTCAGCTGCCCGGCCCAACAGCAGGCCGTTTGAACTGGTTGTGAAGCGCAGCGTTCGGCGGCGCTTTGCTCTGCGCTCTACCTAATTGGTCCCAATGGCGTTTCAGTCGGCGAACCCTGTCGTGCTGCGCTTCAGAGCTCCGCGCCGTGTTATACTCAGGGGCTGTTTCACCCCTCTGCCACTCGGTGTGTGTCTGCTCGAGAAGTGTGTGTGTGTGTGTGTGGGGGGGGGTTATTGTGCTAAAGAGCAACAGTCAGTGGAGGACAGATGTGTGTGTATATAGATGCTGTACATATTGTGTTTGCTAAGGAGATTGTCAGTCAGCCTTTTTTATCAGCACCAGTCTATTTGTCTGATACAACAGCTTTTATATGCCAGCCAATGTAAGGCTCACTTAATTTTGTGTCAGTGTTCACACACAGATAGACTCTTCTCTCTGCGCCACAGAGTCATTGCTTATGGCAGATTACAAACACATCATGGGTTTCATCCAGAAATATATAGTTGTACACTCACACAGCAGCCGGAGAACACAAGGGTGCACTGTGGAAACACACGCTCAGCTTTTTGGATCGCACCGCGTACGAGGGATGCGGATCAATTTTCTGCTCCAAACTTAACTGCGTCCTGCACGAAGGCAGCCGAGCTTTGTTGTCGGTTCCAGTAAACTCTTCAGATGTCATTTCAACCCCTGTCTGCTTGTTCACTCCTTTTCTGAAGCTTTGCATTTGTTTCACCACTGCTCACTGCCTTTGAGATAACTGGAGTTTATGGCAGCTTCTGTTGCCCCGGAATACAACTCCACCTGCTCTGCTGATGTGGTACCGTGCTGTGGTCTGCTCTGCCCTTCTCAGG
The DNA here is from genome assembly GCF_022379125.1 of Scophthalmus maximus. Taxonomy (NCBI): domain Eukaryota; kingdom Metazoa; phylum Chordata; class Actinopteri; order Pleuronectiformes; family Scophthalmidae; genus Scophthalmus; species Scophthalmus maximus. Next base: position 6,100,026 of record NC_061531.1, on the reverse strand, counting down.
TTCTTCTCCCTCACCACGTCCTGCGTTGCTCTCTGCTCTGGTCAGCTCTGTCCTTGCCCATCATGTTCTGCTCTGTCTTCTCTTGCCCTGTAGTCTTCTCTTTTGTTCTGCCTCTTTTATACATCTGCTGTTCTCCTCTCTGCTTTGTTTCCACTTTCTTGAGTGCTGCTCTGCTCGGTCTCCTCTCCTCCTCTCTCCTCTCCTCTCGTTTCCCCTCTTCCCTTCTCCTCGCCACCATTCCGGCTCCAGACCAGCAGTTTTATAATCAACTTAGCTGTGTTGTTGATTAGATCAGTTGCAAGCGCTGGTGAGACCCTTCGCCCCTCACTGCCTTAACTATGTTTGTTTGGTGATAACCTTTGTCTTCAAGTGTTCAATCAAGAGATTAGCATTTGGCCTCCAGTCTATATACAAGAGACTGAGTGAATGAATGGCCGCTTGCCGGGCTCGCTGGGCTGCTTGGTTGGACTGGACGCCGGCCCTGCTGCTCAGTTGCTTCACTACTGAGTGAGTCAATGGATGAGTAGATGAAAGATGGGTAGAAAGGGAAGTGACTAAACCAAAGAGCTTGGGAAACTCATTGTCGCTCTAGAAATAATTCATACACCATTTGTTAATTTTCAAACAGACCTTTAAACGGATTAATTTATAAATTAGGTAAAGTGGCATTTAATAGCTGTGCTAGGCTCGAAAACAAAGCCTCAATCTCTAAAGCTTAGTTTGGCCCCTGGCTGTCAGACTGAAAGCTATTGGGATTGGTTTAGCTAATATCAGTGGATAAATGGTCGGATTGTCCAACTCCAAATGGTAATTATATGACGGAAAACTGGGAGTTCAATCATGTGAAAAAATAATAAAATATCCACTATTACCTCCTGGTATATGATTAATAGGGAAGGTGTCACTGAGGGGCTACTTGAGCTCCTCTGACTGGGCTTTGAGTATTGGCTTACAACAAAAATGTCGGGAACCACAACTCTTAACCGACCGCAATAGTTTTCTGATTATTCTAAAAAACATCAACTGGATGTCAGACTTTTAATCTTTTTTCATATAAGTGAACTCCCGAACACAACTTCCACTTGGAGCTGGACACTCCGACCATTATCCATTGATTTAAAACAATATTTATCCGTTTAGCTTATTATATGATTATTGTGTCCTTTACTTATAGCCATTGTGACCTTTCATACATTATATACTAGCTAATTCAATCATTAATTCATCACTATCCGCTATTTAATAATTTACCCATCAGTTTTAGTTATCTGTTCCAGCTGTTTGTATTCTTAGCTAAATATTTCAACCAAGTATCAGTTAATTTTAGTATTTCAGAAAGTAGTTTTCATGCACTTTTAACTGAGTTGAGTCAATATGTGAATTCATTCTTTCTGCTGGACAGTCTTTCCACGTACACACTGGCAGCTGCAGAGCCCCCCTGGGTGCAAGTTTCCCTGGTTGGGATCACTGGTTTATACTTTTGTGCCTCATCGCCAACTTATTGAGAGTGACTTAAACTTTAGATTCAGATTGAGCATGACATGGGAGGTGCAGGGCTCATTTCCCGTTTTCAGGTTTATTCTGGGACACCGTTGTTAGGCGACTTTTTTCCAGGACAGTAGCCATATTTGAACCTTGACATTGAAAGTGCATGATGAAAAAAGGAATTTTTACATATGTTGGGGGACAGCTTTGGGACACTACAGTATTGCACTTTAATTCTGGTACATATTGCATTGTTTCGACCACGCATCGCATGCTTTTCAAAAGCAGGTAATTGAGTATGGGATGCATGGAAATATGTAAATCATATCTCGTTTACATTTCAGTCTACTGCTGGATGGGATCATGAAGAAGCGCTGTATGGTCACAATCATTTACTTGACTTTATTGCCTGTAACATTATGCTGATCCCCTCTCTGCTTAGCATTTCCTTGTCCGGGCCTCTGGCGCTTCATGGAATGCCACAAGAGGAGGACATGCCACTCCACTAAGTAAATTAAGTCCACTGTAGCCAGCACTGTGACATTTGAGCTAATGCTACAGTGTGAGCCTGACAAGTGAAGATAGCAGAAAGGGGAAGAAGAGAGCAGAGCACAGAGAGCGAAAGAACGAGCGAGGGGGGAGAGACCACTGGTGAGCAACACGCAGCAGTGTGAGAATCATGAGTTTGACAACAGCGGCCCTGACCTTGCCAAGCGTGGACAGGTTCCAAATGAGCTTTGAGTTGGAAAGGTGTCAAGTCCTTTTTAAGCTCTGTGGACATTTTTGAACTTCTGTTGCCTCAGTGAGCCTCTTTCAAAAGAGTGTCAATGTGTTTGTGTGTTTACCTGCGCACGCATGTCTGTGTGTGTGTGTGTGTGTGTGGTTTTAGCTATTTCTGACTGAGTATATAAAGGCCATTTGAGTGTGTGTTTATGGAGCAGGCCGGTGGGAGGCGTTAAAAAGGTTCCTGTTTGTGATGGAATTTGATTGGAACTAGGTCAGGACGCTCCTGCTCTGTCTCTCCTGTCTCTCTCCTTTCCTCTCCAGTTTTACTCCTGTCTCCCTTTCTTCTCCTAAATCTTTTCATCTGTCTCCGTCACCAAATCTCTTTTCCTCTGCTAGGTTTATTCAGCTCCCTTCTTTCCTGAGTTTCTTTTCTGTGGCTCAAGCCCTCGTGGAATTGTACATATATTAATAATAATAATAATGGTAATTATCATTCTTCTTCTTCTTCGTACTTTTATTATTATTATTATTATTGGCTCCAAACGGCTGGTTCTCAAAAAACCATACAAACCCAGGAGACACCAAACTTGGCAGGCACATTAGATAAAAGTTAACAACTACTCAGACAAAAATATTTAAAATGACTTTTCAATATTTCACTCAACTCCTCTATTATTTATATCAGAGCATACGCTAAAACGTATCTGTGTCAGGCGGTGGAGTTGACATGGCAAGTGTGTGTGTGTGCGTGTGCGTGTGTGTGCGTGCGTGCATGCATGTATAAGGATTTTAGTTTTTTCTGCCATTTTGAAATTGGTCCTAGACTCTTAAAAGTTTTCACTGCCTTCTTTTTTTTATTAATATGACACAAATGGTAAGAGGGTGTGAGAATCATTGGCAAGTTTTCATAACACAAAACCTACCAAAAATTTGTTAAAAAATCACCAGAAAGTCAGAGAGACTTCATTCTTTTGCCACACATTTTTCAACATCATAACATAGTACATCACTTTTCTTTTTTTGAATAATCATTTAATGTAACTCTTGTAACTAATGAATGCTCTCAGAATTGAGTCACAGATTGTTTAGAGTCTGAAGATGTGGTCTCCTAATTGGAAGATACTGTAGCTGTGTGTGTTGTGAAACTGCATTTAATGGCTCATTTGTGGCAGAAGGTGGGAGGAAGTTGGAAAATTCTCCTTCAGGGAGGGGTCGCTTCTGAGGATGTCCCAATTAGACGGAATTATCTGTTAATCTGCTGAGCCTATTTTCTGAAACGCATAGCAAAATGTATCCCAGAAGTGTCTGTGTTTGTTGTAGGTGGTGATGACGTCTGATTGGAAGCTGCTTAGGTCTGAGCTGTAGAGATGGTGGTGATCTTTTTTTTTTGATCCGTCTGAAAAGCATTTACTCTGTATTGAGGAGAATCTGAGTCCAGATGACAGGTCCCTCTCAACATTCGTAATTGGCCATATGGGATAATATTTTTTGAGGTGGCGGAGATGGAGGGCCCCATAGTTTAACAAAGATTTACGATCTTTGGGTTCTCCAAATAGTGTAGTATGTCTTCATCCCTCTATAGTTAGGTCGTGAAAGTGGGCCATCTCTTCAGTGTTCAATAGATAATTAAGATATTTATAAATCCATCCAATAATTTTTGACTGCTAATGTAAAAAAGAAAAATATCTAACACATTTTAATGTTGTCACTAAAGAGATTTCTTTGCCAGATTACTGACACATTCAGACTTCCAAAGTCCTAAATAGAGGCAAGCGTATTCTGGGGCAAAGCTATCCCCCCTGCTTGCACCATTACATTGTCTCATCACGTTGTCCTGTAGCAGGAACACACGATCATTCAACACCCACTCAGTAAGCTCCGCAATGAAACCTCTGGGGGTGTAAATCCTTCTCGATCCAACAGATAATGACAGACTGCTTTACTGCCATCTGAACGGATGGTGTTCAGGCTCATTCATATATGATATGTCCATTTCAAACAATGTAACCATCACTGCCCAACATACTGTACCTCCATATGTCCTCTAAGTTGGCACCGTTGTTCAGCAAAAACTCCACTAGAGGGCACTGCAGAGTGAAGAGTTTGTGACCGCAACAAACATGGCAACTATGGAAGGAACTTAAGGAAAAGCAAAAGAAGACAGGTACCTACATTGACGTCATGAAGATGCTGTGATGATTTGCTTTTTAAAACAGTATTTTCTTAATTTTGAAAGGCAACGACAATGAACCCTGACATGAGTATAAATCATAGAAAATGCATGGAATGTTACGTCAATTATCCGGCATCTTTTAGAATTCTTGGAGGAACGTGACAATGCACAGGTGGTGAACCAATGAACAACCTCATTCTTATTGCGTTGTTTTCGGTATGGTGTTGTTGTTGGCCTCAGACATCCCTCTTGCATAATCTGTCTTTGAATGGGTTACGCCAGTGTGGAAATATCTTCCTCATGACCTCTGGTCATCTCTCTTGACCCACGATTTCCAGTGGTACCGCTGACGTATCGTTCTATCTGTAAGCTTTCAGAAGATGTGCACAAAATTCAAACGAAATCAACACTGTGTGGACAGGAGGCTCTGTCAATTTTACGTACGTGTATCTAACATTGAGCATAATGAACATATGAAGGTAGCTCATGGGTTTAGAATAAAAGCTGTTTCTGTGAGAACCAACAATGGGTTATAATTTGGGTTAGGATTAGGCTAACCCTAACTTTATGTAATACAAAGTGGCACCTCTGGTATGTTCACATATTAGGGATCAATTGGTCTTTTGAATGTAATGTTTGTGAAATGGTCTTTGAATATGATAAGCTTTTTTTAGTGAAGGCCACCAAGCTAGGATTGTTGCTCAGAAGAAAATAAAAAACACTGAGGCTTTAGTTTGAAAGCTTTGCTCTTCAAAGTGGAGGATGATGGCAGGTGGGAGGTGTTGTCACCAGTAGGGTGCCTCTGGAAATACCATGCTGCAAAGCGCAACGCCTTCAGGAATCTGTACAGGTCGATCTTGGTATCTAAATGGTTGTTATTATAGATGGGGACCCCTCCTAAGGGATAATCCCTCAGACAAAACGTTGACCTGCGTTGTATTGGGCTCAATTAAAGAAGAAGAGGTTGATCGGCGTGTTGTGTGCCTCTGCGTTCAGCTGGATGCAGATCACTCGTATCACAGAGGCTTTCCTTTGTCTACACCTTTTTAGTCATTTTTATTGTCTATCGCTGTCATGGAAAGCTGTGTTATTCTGATCATCTAGCGATATAGACACGTGCGAGACAGCATTGTGACTGATTTAAATCCAGATTGGTGTGTGCATCTTACCGATTCCTCTCTGAACTGAGAACTTTCTCCACACACTTATTGATATTCACATAAATTGTAGTGTTACACACATAGAAGATGTCAAACAATGTGCTTGAATCCTTTTTTATCACTGCTTTTTAATATATATGTGACATTATAAGTTTGTCTTTCAATGCTGTTGAAGTTTTATTCCAAAATACTTAGAAATTAGAAATAGAAGAATTATGTTGCCTCAAGTATTTCATCCATTATCTCTGAAATGTAGTAAATCCAATTTGTTCAAGGGGCTACCACTTAAATTCATTTTACTTTGATTCATTTTAATGAATTACTGTCTATCATTTGTCAAAAGTAAATACATTTAAAGCCACATATCTTGAGCCATTTATTACACTGTTTACACATTCAGCTCCAATGTCTGTATAACCTCACAGATACCACTAGATGCATACATGTGCAAACATACCGTGTGCATGCACAACAAATTCACACCTCCCCCCACACTGGCGCTGCACACCCCCACGTGTGCATGCAGCAGAGCTACAGTACAGTATGGTTGTCTGCCTCGACCGCACACTGCCATCTGGGGCATGTTATCATTCTCCATATAGATTCCTCTCCTGCAAATCCAATAAGTACATTGCACCACAGTAATTGCCAAGGAATGTAATTCGTGACTTATTTATGTCAGGGTTAATTTATTAAAAATGACTTATCAATATTTCACACAACTCCTCCATTATTCACAGCAGAACATGCGCTAAAACGTATCTGTGTCAGGCGGTGGAGTTAGCATGGCAAAGTGATTGTCTGTGAGTGTGTATGTGTTTATTCTGGTTTACAATAGCAACGATAATCCTCAAATAAAACAAGAAAGGATCGATCTGAAATGTATTAACACAGCACAAATATGAGGCGAAGACAGCCGCTGTGGATGTTTGAATTTAACTCAGCTGCAGTACAGTAGAGCTGAGATGTTCTTCCTCTAGGTTGAGCTGGAAACTGACGAGCGCAACTAGGTTTATTACTGCAGGTGGGTGGATGTCTGATCATGTCATTCATCCACGGTATATGCTCAGCAGTTTTTTAGCAGGCATGCTGCTGAATACATCCAGTAAAGAAAATAAGGGGCGGGTGTTGCAGTGGGTTTGTTGTGTCTTTCTTTGTGTCTTTGTCGTCGCATAGGAGGCAGCGAAGGTGACTGTCTGTCATCCAGCTTTAAGCAAGACTCGACGCCCTGCTGTCCCAGAGGCCCGTAAGAGAACTGTCTCCAGATGTGGATTCAGTGTGTGTATCACTGAGGGTGTGAATGCTGAGTAACCCCTCGCTGTTCTTCCTCTAACCACAGCAGTCACAGGGAACAGAGCTTTGCAGTCTAATACGTCCCAACCCCTCCCTCTTTTTTCGTTGAATCCCACCTCTCTCTCTTGCTCTCTCCAACTCTTTTCCTCCCACCCTCTGCGAGATTACCGTTACCATAGTTACGCAACAGATTGGCTTGGAAGTCACAGTGGTTGTGGGTGCCATGGCAACACACATATGCTTATGTTTCGCCCCGTTACTGCTGTCAACGTGTGTAGGGTGCACGCCCGCACACGCGCGCGCACTAACGTAGATTTACACAGGGTCAGCCCTATGTTCCCACAGCCCTATGTTCCCACAGCCCAATGGTCCCACAGCCCAATGGTCCCACAGCCCAATGGTCCCACAGCCCAATGTTACCACAGTCCTTTGTTCCCACATTTCTAAGATTTTTTTTCCACTGAAAATTAGGCCCTATGTTCCCTAATTTCTAGGACATTTTCAAAATTAGGGGTAGGGTTAGGGTTAGCGCTACTGGATAATAGGTTGGGTGTAATTGGCTACCAAATTGGGAGATAGGGGGATAAAATCTGATACAAATTTATGAAAAAGGTAATGCGGGAACATAGGGCCTAATTTTGGGAAAAAAATCTTAGAAATGTGGGAACTGTGGGAACATAGGGAGGCTC